>NC_058524.1:331354742-331654742 GCF_904849725.1 Hordeum vulgare subsp. vulgare | reverse complement strand
AAAACTTTTGTATGTAGATTGTTTTTTCCAATTCCTTAAGTTTTTAATTGAGTTTTATATATGGCTAAAAAAATTGGCCGCAATTTTTAACAACTTTACCAGAATGGGGCAACTAATATACCTTTAAAAATCTATGAAAAATGTGAAAGTTCTTCATGTAGATAGTTTTCTCTGATTCCTAGCCCTTTTTAAGCAATCTTGAAAACAACAAGATCATGTCTTCTGCCTATAGCGTGAAATATATTCTTTGAAAATACATCGCATGGAGAACATGAACTTCTCAGCTTGTCTCTATGAACTTCACTCCTTTTTTTTCACATGTTGTTTTCTGCTCTTAGCTGACCATCCACTCACCGGAATTGAGCAAATGATATACCGATGGAAAGCTGTTGTAAACATGGAACTTTTCCGTGTTGATTATTTTTTCCTACTCATGACGGTTTAAAAGATTTTCAGGTGAAATTCATGCAGTGTAGTAGTTGACCTCCCCCGAGTCCTAGGTTGAACATCCACTAATATTGTCCAAATGGGGCTTGCAATATACCGTTGGAAAGATATGGACACTCTGGTAACAACCTATGATGATTTTTTGTCAAAATGTCCACCGTTTAAGAACAGTTTTGACAACCGTTTTTCTTCATACAATAAACATGAAACATATTTTCGATCCTATTTCTAAATCGTTTACTAGAATGAGAAAAATGAGATGGAGTTGGATATCTATTGGATATCCGCTCAATTCATATGTTGAAAGTTTTTCCAAATTCCCCACGACTAAAGAGGAATTTCAAAAAATGTCAGGAATTTATGAAACAAAATAGTCGGGTTTGTATTTCGGGGTTATTTTAAAAAAGTCTAGTCCGATCAACGCAAATGATATGCCATTGGAAAGATTATGAAAATGCGCATTTTTTCATATAAAAAGTTTGTCCCAACTATGAATGGTTTATACGTAATTTAGAAAATGGCAAAAGTTCCACCAATTTTGTATTTTTGCTTTATTTTCTCGACGGTATGTCAGAATGCGGGAAATGATACGGCGTTGGAAATCTTGAACAAATGTGAAACTTTTGTATGTATATTGTTTCTTCCAATTATGTGCGGTTTTAAGTCAATTTTAAAAATGGCTAAAAACATTTTTTGGCCGTAATTTTTAGAAACTTTATAGGAATGGGGAAAAATATACCATTGAAAAGCTACGGAAAATGCAAAAAAATTTTATGTAGAAAGTATTCTGTGATTCTTAAGCCTTTTCAAGCAATCTTCAATACACCGAGATCATGTGTTCTGCCTATAGTGCGAAACATAGCCTTCAAAAATGCACTGCGTGAAGAACTTGAACTTCTCGGCTTGTCTACTTGTACATCACTTTGTTTTTCACGTGCTGTTTTTTGCTCGTAACTCCCCATCCACTCATTATAATTGAGCAAATGATATACGAATGGAAAGTTGTTGTAAAGACGCAACTTTTCCATGTTGATGCTTTTTTTCTTACTCGTGAAGGTTTAAAAGATTTTCGTCTCAATTCATGCACTGTAGTAGTTGACCTTCTCGCTGTTTTCACGTTGACCTTTTGCCACGTATATTCATTTGTAATTTCTCACAGATTCGTCGGTGTTACACAAATGATATTCCTTTTGTATAAACCTCTCTCACAATAATTTTTTTAACTTTTTCCGACCGAGGACTTGAAGTTATAGCAACGAAAAAATTGGACCTTGCCTTTCTATTCACTTTTCTAATATTAAACACACACCATATAGTACACGAACTTGCTCCGTTTTTGTAATTTGAATTTTTATTTTCTATTTGAAACCGAATTGCTCCCAAATAATAACTGAACTTCTTTGTGGATTGAGAAAATTATTTTAAAACACAAAAAACAATTCTTGTGTTTTTGAATATGGAAATATAATGTGAACCTCTCTTGAAAGAATTTTTGGACTTACCCGGGAAAAACCCTTGAACTTCTTTCAACAAATATTTTAAGCTTTTATTTTTCTATCCTTTTATTCTCACTTGAAATAGATTCCTTGTAGTACTTGCACTTCTCGTTGTTTTCCGTATGAACTTGTGTCACATTTTTGTTTGAAGTTCTCACTTTTCCTCATTTAGTAAACAAAAAAATCCGGGTTTCTTTTACACATCGAACTACTCCATTATTGTATTTTAAACTTCTGAGGTTTTTTATTTTGAACTTCTATGTATTTATTTTATAAACAGGGAAACTAAAACTGATCCATTTTCTTTGTAAGGAATTTCATAAGCTTTTTATACGAACTTCTTCATTTTACTCTTTTTAGTAACGAGAAAAATGTGAGTTTTTCATAAGCTTTGAAGTTCTCTCCTATTTTACTTTGGACATATCAGCCTTTTTTATTTGAACTTGTTTGTTTTATTCTTTAGTAGCACAATAAATCTGAGTTTTTTACATACCTCGAACTTCTCTATTATTTTAATGTGAACTTCTCGGCTTTAATAGAGACTTCTTAGCATTTTTAGAAAGCATAGGAATTCTGTAGATGTTTGTTAGCGTTTCCACTTATGTGAGAATTTATGGTTTCTTTTTTTGAACTTCCTTTTTTATCCCTTTTAATTTAAATTTGAAGCTATCTTTTCTATCTCTCTAGTAACGAGGAAAAATAGGAGTTTTTATTAACCATCAAGCTGATTTTTTTTATCTTGAACTTCTTTATTTTATTATTTAGTAACAAAAAAGAATCCGAGGTTTGTAATAAAAATCAAACCGTTTCATTAATTTGATTTAACCATTTAGTAATAGTTTAACTCTAGGAGCATCAATACATGAACTTCTTCGGTACATATTGTTTTCTATAGTAAAATAGATAAAAAACAGATGCTAGGGAGAAAGTAACGTCAAATTATACACCCAATTTTTTTTAAGTGCTGGAATTTTTCTAAGAATTCAATTGGATTTTATTTTATAGTGTTGAAATTTGAAACATGTTCTCTATTTGAAATACATAGTGTTGAAATTTTTGAATTTGAAACATGTTCGACATATAAATTTTTATGAACGATTTTTGTAACACGTAGTGAATTATTCCTGTGTTTTCTTAGTGAAATGATGATATAATACATAGTAACAGCTAATACTGTATTGAATTTTCGCATGAGACTAATTGTATTATCCTGGTAAACACATGTGAGGTTGTCGTTGAGTTCGGTCAAGGAGGCGCACACTTTTTTTATAAATATTTATTTTTCTGGGCATAACATTTTTGTCAATGTACTCTCATACTCTGGGCATAACAACTTGCACACTAGCCTCAACACCTACATATGGACAGAGAGAAAAATGCCACCGCAATTCTTTCCAAACTACCGATTCAAACAGAACAAAATCATGGACTTGTTTATAGTACAAGCAAAGAGAGATTGATGCATAGTACACTGATGTATAGTAGTAGTAGAAATTTTCATATAACAACTAGTAGAACTTCACGACGGACGACGTTAGTGGAACTTGGCATACAACCATAGTAGAACTTCAGGGCGGCTGACATACAACTGTACTTGGACCTGGCGTACAGGGCCAGTTCTGAGATTTCGGGGGCCAGGACGAAACTAAAATTTAGGGCCCCTTAGTATAAATAAAAAGTGTAGGTTAGCAAAATAAATAGCAAGAACTAATTTCAACTTGTCTGGATTTTTCGAAGTGGTCGGGTTACTCTTCAAAAACTTACGAAGATATCCTTTTTCTGAATCTACCAATTTTTGATCTGCTTTCCTCTTTTTCCTTTTGACAGCACCTGATTCAGGCTTCATATTAATTCTGAAAAATAAATAAATAAGAATCAAAATTAGGGCATAAACCATCCAAAAATTAAACAAGAATCACTAGAAGTAATTGCAGGTCCAGATCCATCAGGCAACAGCCGAAGGGACGCACCATGGACAGATGGACTGATGGACGCCACGGAGGAAGCTGCCGGCGAGGGTCCAGGGGGCGTGAGGTCGTGGTGCGACGGATCGCGGACGAACTGTTGGTTTGCGTCGGTCGCGGCTCGGTGGACACGGCGACGTGTCACGTATGTCTTAGTAGTCAGTACCCGGTAGTACACAGGTAGCGAGATTGTGACTGGCGTGGACTTGATGAATCCGGCGAGGCGGCGACGGCCGCTTCCGACGACCAAAGTAGTATTGGAGATTTGTCGTTTCGTTTCTGGAGTCACGCGTGTGGGGAAAGATCGACGATCGTGTTCGTGTGGACCAAGGCCTGCCCGCGTGCGTGCGTGCGTGGCAAAGAAGCCTGCGTCCAGCCTCCAGGATCTGCCCGCGTTGTATTCTGGTAGATATGCAATACCTAGTATATGTATATATGCAGCGGCCCCCCACCAATTTTGGGCCCCGTGCGGCTGCCCCCGCGGACCCCCCCCCCCCCCGGGCCGGCCCTGCTGGCGTAGCTATAATAGAACTTCAAAAAAACATGTTTGAAGTTGGCGTATAGACAAAGTAAAAATTACATATAGGATTGCCAACTCCACCACTTGGCCCACCCGAGCTCCTTCGGCTGGTCTAGCGCCTTCCTGGCCCTCGTCGTCGTCCTTCTGCACCACCACGCAAACCCATCGTTAGCTTGGTTCTGCTTAACTTAATTTCTCTAAGGGTTAAGAAGTGAATTGGGTGTGAACATTTGTTGAAATAGGAAAATTCCATAGTACAATTTCAGAGTCATGAAATAGAATATACCATTCTAGAGTCATTGAGAACTCCTAGTATTTTCCCATGAATTCCACAAATCCCATGAACTCCTATGTCGAACAGGTGCACAAATAGAAAAAGAAATCGAGAGACATACGGTTCAAAATTAACAACCATAGGTAGCTTCAACATCTTCAGACGGAATTTCAGATAAAAATGTGCCTGCCATTCTCCTTCTCTGTCCATAATCGAAATACAAAAAATAGGACAACCAGAGATGAAATGCACAAATTATGGGAGGAGACCATGGTCGGGCAGCATGCTGCCGGCCGTGCCTTCCGTTGGTGGCAGGTGGCCGCGACAGTGAGAGAAGGTACCAGGGAGTTGGTTGGTGGAACGGCGGTGAGCCACTCGTTGGTGCGTTTCGGTCGCCGGTCGGTTCATCACGCACTCGTGGTCGTTGTCCATGGACGCAACTCTCGCCGCCGTCGGGATCCGTGGCGATGAGGGCTGCGCCTCGTCCGGCCACTCGCTGCACTTCCCGACGTCGCCATCAACGGCTGCGAGCCGGTCGGCTACACCATTGCTCTCGTGCGTGTCAGCTTGACGACACTCTTTGGCACACATGAGAAGACGTGGCTCTGGCCCCATGATCCGTGACTGCTGCTACTCCCCATCATTCAGAAACTGCATGCCCTCCTGCTCACACATAATCATCACTAAATTGTTCCTACAATTGAAATCTAATGCCAATATGTAACCAAGAACAGGTTTTGATGTGCAAGAAATCAGAAAGATTATGCATCATGCTAGTGGTGCAGTTGATGAACTTCAACCACTCCCAATCAAGTGGTGCGTACCTTGAGAGACAGGAAAGAAGTGGACAGAGCAGCCACCTGCTGCTCCAGCCTAGTGTTCTTCTCAAGGAGAGTCTCGTACTTCTCGTGCAAAACATATTCAAGCACATGGTGAACTCAGGGCTCCTTTGATACAAAGGAATTTCATTGGATTTTTGGAGGATTTGAATCCTTAGGATTTTTTCCTACGATGGTTGTTTGATTCGTAGGATTGAAATCCTTTGGAATTTTTCCATAGGATTAATTTGTACTACATTTTGGAGGAAAATTTCCATCCACTCAAACCTCTTTGTAGAATTCCTTTGTTTTTCCTGTGCTATCAAACACACTTCCAAATCCTGTAGTGTAGAAAAGGACGTGCCACTCTATTCCTACGTTTTTTCTATTCCTGCATTTTGAGAATCCTACAAATCAAAGAAGCCCTCAATCATGGAATACAGATTCACGTGCATAGTGTTGTGCACTCACAACATGTGCTGGGCAAGATTGGTTAACATTCACATGTACCTTGAGGAAGAGAACCTCCTCCTCTAGCTTGTCATTCGCCCGTGTCATGCCAACGTACTTCTCCTGAAAACAGATTGTCGAACCTTGTGTTTGTAGCACTTTGCCATATGATGGTTTTATAAAAATTAGAACCAATTAAAACTTTTTTGCATGCTTGTAATGGTTGATTTGGTTGTACTTGCTTGTGTGTTTGATTGTGTTTACAATCACAAAAATTATTCCCCTCTGAAGGACTCCCCTCCTTGATCCCAAATCTTTGCCGAATGATAATGCCATGTGAATAGGACCAAAACTAATTTTTATAAATTATTATTTCAACAAAGAGGCATTTATTGAATACTCCCTCCGTTCCTAAATATAAGTCTTTAAAGAGATTTCATTAGTGGACTACATACAGATGTATATAGACATACATTAGAGTGTAGATTCACTCATTTTGCTTTGTATGTAGACTCCTAGTGAAATATCTTAAAAGGCTTGTATTTAGGAACGGAGGGAGTATAAGCTTTTTAAAACCTCTAATTTGAGATTTGCACTACAAGTCGTCAATTTGAGGGATATACCATACCCCGAAGATTTTATTTGAAACCTATTATCAAAAAGGTTTCCCAAAACCATAAAATAATTATTTTAAAAGTTATTTTCCTATTTTATTTAAACACTTTTTTCTAGGGCAAGAAATGGTATTTCATAGGAATTTTTTTTAATCACGTCAAAAATATTTGAGAAAATTTAGGGAAACTCAGTGGACATATATTTTCCATACATAAGATTATCAACACATTGTCATATTCAAAATATTGGACAAAACCCCTCAAAACCATTTCTGCCTATTTCAAGGTTTTGAAATATATTCTCAATAAATATCAGGAAAAATCTAGCAAGTCACACATGATATATGTAGTGATCCTGCAAAGTTTCATCTCAATCCAAGTTGCTTTGGTTCACCAAAATATCCCAAAACTCTCTATGTCCAGAACCAAATTTGAGCAACTTTACATTGCCAAGTTTATCCAATTGATCCTAAACTTTAGAGGAGTGGCCTAGCCCTAATAAGGATGCTGCACCAAGTTGTGCATTTGTGGGAGTTGATTTGATCACCTCGGAACACATGAATCTGATTCTGTGCATTTCTAGGGATTTTCATGTTTACATTGCCAACTTTGCTCAAATGAGCTCAAACTTGGTTATCCCTATTGATTTGACCCCCAATTCCATCTTGTTAAGTTTCAGAGCAATTGGGCAAAGGAATCATGCCCAAAACCCCATCAAACACCTTGTGGCAGAATGCCAAATCAGGTACTAGGGCATCCAAAGCTATTCCCATTCACCACAAAGTTTTATCACAACTTTATGGTAACCTCCAGCACCCCTAGTAAGTTTCCTCGCGCCCAGCTCCATGATTATAGGGGTAAAACCCCACTTGCAAGCCCCGTGACGACCACTTTTCCTCCTCTCTCTGCTCTCCTCCGCCCATGACTTTTCTAGAGCATCCCATGCCCCTTCCCCTTTGTTTAATATCCCCGTAGCTGGTGGACACTAGAGGGCACGCCAGAGCACGACAAAAGCGTCATCTTACAAGCCAAAGTCACGCTCTGTAGCGTGCTACAAGGATAACCGAGGACTGGCCTGCTACGGCCCATCCCCAAGCCGCCTCGAGCCACTCCCCTTGCGCCACTCAAGGCACCTTGGTGTCCGAAAAAAGCTAGACTGTCGGCCCTCTCTTGTCTCTCCCTGCAACGGCTCTCCCGAGTCCGTGCTCGACGCCGCCCGAACCTGCCAATGCATGAGCTCGCACGCGCGCGCTCCCCTCTCTACTATCTCTCCCTCTCCGGTCGTGGACGACCCCCAGGAAGACTCCGAGCCCACCCATTGCCTCTCCCATGCCCCTAGTGGCCGTTGCAGCCAACTTCGGTGCACGAGTCCACGATGGTCTCATGCCCCGCCTATATAAACCCACCTATGTTTCCCCCACGTGCTCCACTCGTCTCCCCCACCTCCCAATCGCACTCCCGCATTCTAACCCCTTGATTTCGAGCTCAGACGCTCGGTATCGAGCCGGAGCTCCGCCTCCTCGACCTGCCATCGATCTCACGGTAGGGAGCCACTTCGGCCCTCCTTCTTCTTCCTTCGGCCTTCCCATGATTTCTTGATGTGTTTCCCCCTCTCCCCCATCCTTTTTGCTGCAGGAAACGACCCCGACGACCACCTCCCGAAGCACCCCAATAATAATACCGGTAGCAAGGCCAACAAATTCGGGTAGGTTACATGATTTTGGTGTGGTCAGCCTGGACACATCTCGAATCAGTGTCCCAACAAGAAGCCAGATGCACCGCGCCCCAATGCGCCAAAGCAAGGACAAGGCTGTCGAGCGCCACCAAGGAATGAAGCTCCCCGCAACCTGCCCAACAATGGCAAAGGTTGTGTGAATCACGTCGCCACTGAAGAAACCAAGGAAGACCCGTATGTCATACTGGGTACGTTCCTTGTCGACTCAACCCCAACATCAGTTTTGTTTAATTTTGGTGCTTCGCATTCTTTTGTTACCCAAAAATTTGCACTAGAGAGTGGCATGGAGACTACACCTTTGGGTAGTCATATGATGGTACAAACCCCGGGTACAGTATTAAGGACCAAGATAGGGTGTAAAGGAGTTGGGATTAACATCAACGAGGTAGACTTCTTAGCAGATCTCATCATCCTGAAGTCGCAAGGCTTGGATGCGATCCTTGACATGGATGGGTTAACTAAGCACCAAGTCTTCTTGGATTGTGCCAAGAGGACCATTACCATGACCAATAGCCAAGGAGTCGAAGTCAAGTATGTTCCCAACCCTACCTCCAATCAAGCCCGTGAGGTTAATTGTTTGTCGGGAATTGAGTTGGATCAAGTGCCAGTCGTACCCAGATGTATTTCCCGACGAGTTGCCCAGAATCCCTCCTGATATTGATATTGAGTTCATAACTGAGCTAATGCCCGGAGTAGGACCCATCCATAAGAAGCCCTACAGAATGGGACCCAAAGAGTTGGCTGAACTGAAGAAGGAAGTGGGTGAGCAGCTCAGAAAAGGGTTCATTTACCCTAGTGCCTCTCTTTGGGGACCGCCTGTTCTATTTGTGTCAAAGTGGGACAGAACTATCAGACTTTAGTTTACCATTCTCTCAATGAAGTCATAATAAAGAACAAGTATCCACTCCCCAAGATTGAAGACATGTTCGACTAGCTGAATGGTGCCAAGGTGTTCTCCAAGATCAACCTCAGGTCTAGATACTAACAGTTTAAGATCAGACCCAAGGATATCCCAAAGGCGACATTTGTGACCAGGTATGGTCTGTATGAATACACGACCATGTAGTATGGGTTAACCAATGCCCCAACCTACTTCATGTACCTCATGAAAAAAGTCTTCATGGAGTATCTGGACAAGTTTGTTGTTATCTTTATCGATGACATAATCGTCTTCTCCAAGTCTGAGGAGGAACGTGATTAACACTTGAGAATGGTTCTGGAGAAACTTCGAGAGCACCGGCTTTATGCGAAATTCAGCAAGTGTGAATTCTGGCTACATGAAGTCAGATTCCTGGGTCATGTGTTGACAGTAGATAGATTGTTAGCTGGTCCTACCAAGATTGAAGTCATGATGGAGTGGCAATATCCAACCAATGTGAAGGAAGTCATAAGCTTCCTCGTACTCGCGGGATACTACTGCAACTTTGTTGTAGGATTACCAAGCATTGCCCGGCCAATGACTCAGCTTTTGAAGAAGAACAAGAAGTTTGAGTGGATGCCAAAGTGCGAGGAAGGTTTCCAGGAGCTCAAGAAGAGACTCACAACGACCCCCATTCTGGCCACTCCCAATATTCACAAGGAGTTTGATATATTGTGATGCATCGAGGACCGGGCTTGGTGGTGTCCTAATGCAAGAAGGAAGAGTCGTAGCCTATCTGTCCACACAGCAACACCCTCTTGAAGAGAACTACACCACTCACAATCTTGAGTTGGCCACAGTGATTCATGTTTTGAAGACATGGCGACATTACCTTTGTAACAGCCCTAGTGCACCCTTTTCCTTTTATGTAACCTTCCCATGTATGACACCTTCCATTTTTGTGTGGAGTTGAAACAAAGTTTAAGCTTGGCCTTCATCATAAGCATCATATCATTTGTGTTGCATAATGTTTGTTCAAGTGCCATGTGAGTCGTTGTGGTGAGGTGTGTGCAATTGTTGAGTAAGCACTAGCATGTGGGTTTTCAAACTTTGCAAAACCTTGGTTTCTTCAACTAGGGAAAACCTTCTTCTGTTTTTATTTTGGTGTTGTGTTAAAAGTTACTCGTTTTGGCCAAATAAAAATGTTGCATCTTCCCCAAATATCCTGGTTGGAATTATGGTGAAGTTAATTCTGGTTTGAATTGCTTTTGTGCCTTCAAAACCTTGCAAAGCAGTTTGAATTAAATGTTTTGGGTTATATTTTTGTTGTTGTAGAAAAATGCCAAGTCATTTTTATAAAATAGTGCATAATATTGTGAGGCCACAGTATTTTTATTTTTGCAAACACCCTTTGTATTTTCTTTGTGTGCAATTTTAGATTTTTCTGCGGTTTTAAAGAAAACATAGGGTGTTTATTTATTTAAGTGGGAGGCGTACCTTGGACTTTCTCCCTCTGCTGGCGCAGCCCAGCAGCAGCCCCATAGCCACCAGTCAGCCCAAAGCACGACCGCGTCCTCCTCCTTTGTACAACGCGCATTGGCAGTAGCCACGTCAACGACCTCGGCGATTTGACGGCCAACGATAGCCCTAGAGGCCTATAAAACACGTCCTAGACCTATCGCGTGCTCCCCTATCTCCGTTCCTCCCTCCTCCTCGCCTCGCCGCCGTAGGTAGGTCTCTCCCGAGCTCCTGCCATCGCCATGGACGCCATGCTCCGAACCTTCTCGAGCTCGGGCTCGGGGTAGCGTACCCATAGCGCCCCGCTCCCTCGAAGTTATGGGAAGGAGTCCTTGCAACTTCTCCTTCGTCCCCGGCAGCGAGTCCGTCGCTGGCAACCCACAGAGCGCCGTCCCTGAGCTCGTCTTCCTCCTGCAGACCGGAGCAGAAGCTTGCCGCTGTTCCTCGCCTTGTCATCATCGTTCAGCTATGTCCCCAACATCGTCGTCGTGTCCAAGGTAGTGGAGGTACCTTCCTCTCCTCCTCCTTTTCTTCCTTGTCGTGTTAGCCGCCCGTAGGTCTCGCAGGCAGTGCTCCATCATCGTGATCTCTGTGCTGTGCACAAGGGGCGTTTTTTCTTTATTTAGTGTCGACAGTAGAGCCGTAGTGGTGTAGTCCCCACACCCATCATGCAGCGCTCCCGCATCCCGGAGCACGCGCATCGCGGCCCCATGCATTCCCGCATGCCTCTGCACCTCGCATGGCTCACTCGCCGGCGTGCCACCTGCAGCCCCGCAACCCTGCCTGCGCCGCTCGCCTTGCTCGCTGCGCCTCGCTCCTACCCCGAGAATGCAACCCCTTGCAATCCTGCACCCCCGCTGGAGATCTCCTCCGTCGGAGAGTGCCGGTGGTAGCCGCCGTCACCATCGTTACCTTCTGCCCAGGCAAGGTTGAAGAAGGGGCCGTACACCGCTCGGAGTAAGCCCTTTAGGAGCCGCACCTCATATAAACCGATGACCCCTACCCAGCGCAGTTGTAGAACCCCTATTCTCCGTCCAATTCCCGAGGCACCCCTTTTTCCTCCCTTTTAATTCGAGATAACCTTTAGGCCCTCGACCCACATGTCAGCTGCTAGGGGCCCTGGTGAGATTTGCCAAGTGGCCCCTTTTTTAATTATATTTTTTTGTGTGTGTTTTATTTATGTTTTTGTGTTATTCCAAATTTGGACATGCCAGATTTGACAGTGTGCCCAAAGGGGCAAGTTTTGGCTTACTTCCATTGGTATTGTGTGTGGTTTTTCATTGAAGTTTGTGTGAAATTTCTCTACAGTAATATAGGGGTATGATAGATGGGTTTGGGGTAGAATTTACCAAGGAACCCAATGATGGCATTGAATTTTACTTTTGAGCAAGTTTGCAAAGTTCCATTTTGCGATGAGGTAGCATTTTGTTATTTTCGTAGTATTTATTCTGTGCATGCTTTGAAGTTTGTGCCAACATGAAAGTTCTAGAAGTTTGTGAATAATAGGGCCTGGTATTTTGTTTGGTATGATACTCATGTAGATAAGTGGTTACCTTGCTATTAACATGTGTAGAAAATATTGTTGGTTGCATTGCTAGAATAATTTGTGTGGGTACTGTTATTTTATTTCCTTGTTGTGAGGATGTTTCCCATGGATGTGTTGATCCTTGGTGATTGCACCAATGGCATGAATTGTAGTGGTTGAACCCCTCTGCAACTTGGCACCATAGTGTTATTACTTGTCAAAGTTGCTATTCTGTTGGAAATGGAAGCAAGTGGAAATCTGTGATTTTCACTAAGTCTGAGATTTTGTGATTATTTTCTTGCCCTATTAATTTGATGCCAGCAAGTATTCTATCGGGTTTTAGCCCAAGCTATGACCTATTGAATTGTAGAATTTGGGATCCTCTCTCATCTTGTGAAACTTCATGCCTTGAAGCTTGTTGTAGCTTGCTATTTTGTTGTTGTAAAAATGCTTCAGGTTCTAAACTACGAGTGAAAATATGTGATTTTCACTAAGTCCTGAACTGTTATGATGTTTGCCATGTTTAGGGCTTGGTAGCCATGGATTCTTGTACCTAGTAAATTAGCTATTTATTGTGTGTTGTAGTACTATTTGATAGGTTTAATTTCATGCCTTGGTTGAAATAGTTGGATGGCTGTAGCTACCTTAATTCTTGTGAGTAAAGTGGTAAGATGCTGTTAGTGGACAAATTATGTGCTATTTCTTTTTGGACATGGTGTCAGTTGTGCTTGATGGAATTGCATATTATTTAGCTCTATGCAACTTGGAATTTTGTGCTTAGTCCAGTGGCAACCTTGGAATTCCAAGTGGGTGCCATAGCATCTGGTTTATTGTTGTTTTCTCTTTGTAGGCTTTCGTATCTTGTTTTGTAGTTTCCGGGAGTTCTGTCACTCGGTTCACGATGTTCTTTATATGTTTTTGCACTGATTTCTCGTGATGCATCCATTCCTTCCATGATCATGCATGCCTAAATAAATTAACTTGAATTTCTGTCCAGAATGTTAATAAGTCAAGAATGCATGAAAGATGACTAGTATAGCAATGCCATGCTTCCTTTCATGCCACACATGCATCATATTGCTTGTAGCATTGTCACTTTCTGTTGTTTATTGGCTGCTTATTTCTTTTGTGTAGCATCAGGTGCTGAGAACGAGTTCGAGGATTCCGCTGAGTACGTTCTGGAAGATCAAGAGAAGTTCCAGACTGAAGATTTCACAGGCAAGATGATCATGACCGTGACACCATTTCTAGCTTTGTTATGCCTAGTTGAATCGTTTCCATCATTACTTATCGCTGCCTACCACCTGATGAATAAGCCTCCAAACATTGCCATGAAACCTCTAACCCTCCCCCTCCTAGCCAATATTGTTTGGCTAAGTTAGTGCTTTCTCAACCATCTTATAGCATTGTTAGTTGCAGGTGAAAGCTGGTCCATGTGATAAGATAGGCAATTTGATTATCATCTTATTTATATGCTACCAATTAATGCACATGTATACTTGGTAAAGGGAGGAAGGCCTCACCGTTTGCTAGGTGGTTTGTTCCGCTTTTGACGCCTTAGTTTCAGCTACCGGTGTTTTATTCCATAACTGAGCACTTGTAACACGTTCGGGGTTGTTATGGGGACCCCCTTGGTAAATCGTTTACTGTTAAGGCTATTCTGGCAAGACTCAACTTTGGTGTTAAATTTGATAACAACTTAATAATAAAGTATAGGGAATAGCTACCTCATGTAAACTTAATGAACCCCCATGCCAGTGCTCCTAATGAGTGTTGGTCCAAAATGGGCATACTATGGGGCCACCGCGGGGCAACTCGAGGTTTGGTTTAACTTGTAGTGTGACTCATCCATCGTGTCCTGAGAACGAGATACGCGGCTCCTATCGGGTTTGTCGACACGTCGGGCGGTCTTGCTGGACTTGTCTTACCTTAACGATATATCTTGTGCATTGGGATTCCGGTGATACTTTGGGTTCTCTCAGAGTTGAGGTTTTCCAAGGAATCCGCCGACATCACGAGTTTCGTGATCTAGGATTTCTATGTAGCTTGTGATAGTTTGTGATGGACTAGTTGGAGCACCCCTGCAGGGTTAAATCTTTCGAAAAACCATGCCCACGTTTATTTGGCAAACATGGAAAAATTGTTAACATCCGATTCTAGATAACTTGAAGTAACTTAACTAAACCATGCGAACTGTGTGTGTATCAGTGATTGTTTCCTTTAGAGTTCCTTCTCTGATCGAGAACACGGTGGGGCTATGACTGACGTAAGTAGGTGTTCAGGATCACTTAGTGATTATTCTTAGTACCGAACGTCATGCGTAGACCACTCAAATCACTTCTTGTTCTTCGTAAGTTAGCCACCATAAATGCTCAGTGTTGCTGCAAACTCAAACACATACCCCATCCTCACCTAATAACTTAGTTAGATTCAATACCATGGTCATGAGATTTCTAAGTCCTTGTGGCTCACATATAACTACAACCACCCCATAGGTACATGTACCGCAAATACAAATGCTTTCGAGGATAACTAGCTAAAGTGGGAGTTTGACGAGGACAATGGTCGTATGTACGTGACATACCCCGATTACTACAGGTCCTTGGTCGTGAACTTGGGCCTAGCGTGGAGGGAACATTGCTTTTGATGTTTATATTGTCCGTAGTCGTACCCTGCCTTCTGAATGATTTGAATAAATGTTGTGTGGATCTTGTAACTTAATTTGTGGTGAGTGTAAGCCAAATATTATTACTCATCCCTCTTGTATGTATTGCAATGTTTACCGTTCTAGAGAAACTCTTAGATGCGCCCCTTTCCCCTTTTGAGGCCTCGCGCCCAAATAAGGAAAGAGCCTCATCTTGGACGTTACAAGTTGGTAATCATAGCGTTACGACCATAGGAGCCTTTGCTTGATCGAACTTGGCCGAGTCAAGTCTGGTAAAAAAAATTGAGTCTTAGTTATATCGGAGAGTAGGTTTCTTTTTACTCCTTTTCCCTGTTCTGGTGAGGTTCACGACTTAGGAAATATTAATTCTACTCCTCTTCTCGCTCAAAAGTTTTTAGGATCACGCGAATATTTTGGTATCTATATGATACCAATGTGATGGAGTTCTCACTTGGTGCCTCCTCCTGTGTTGATTTTATTCCGGGGAGTTGAACTCCACGGGATTCTTGTGCACATCGTTATCGTTCAAATTTCTTATTATCTAGGAACGGATGATGTTCGAAACTGCTTCAATACTAGTAGTGGTGAGATGAGGCCGACATCCCCAGTACTGGTGAGAGTGTCCGGATGTATTGCCATACTTCGTATCGTTGTGCTTCCGAGGATCTAAGATAGATGAATTTGTGTATCTTCTCGGTTGTGTTTTAAAAGTTGCGGGAAATGTGTAGCTGATTATACTGAGTACGTTTCCAGACCCGCAACCGGATTGCACAATCAAGAAAGTTTTCGGAAGTTCTTAGGTGGGAATTCCATTAGTCTACTAGGAAATTCTTTCATCAGATGTATGTTGGGATATACATTTGTTCCGAGCAATTCTAGCTCATACTTGACGATTGCAAGTGGCTTTTCAATCAGATGTTGTCGACAGTAATGTTGGGGAAGCATTCTTACTAAACCTAGTTTGAGTGCAATTCTAAGAATTCTTGTTGAGATATTTCTGTCCATTGATTCAGCTTCATCTTTAAACTTTCATCTCTGGTCTAATGTTGTTGTCTGTCTCCAGGATGGCTCCACCAACTCGCAAGAATCCGGGTCGTGAGGGTGAGCCGTCAAACCCTCCACCACCCCCTCCGCCCCACCTCCACCTCATGAGGCATGGCAAGCTGTGATGACTGCGACCAAGGCAAACACTCAAATGTTGCTCCAGCTATTGCAAGAAAGGACGCAAGTCCAACAGGGCAATTTCAACAATGGTGGTCAGCAGTTTGAAACTCTGAATCAATTTCTAGAAAATCAGCTGAAGTCCTTCACCTCTTGTGACCAGCCATTCGAGGCGGATGACTGGATACGTGACATGAAGAAACACTTTGAGTGCAGTAATGTCAGACCTGAAGACATCGTCAAGTTTGCGACCTTCCATCTCAAAGGGCAGGCAGCAGAATGATGGCGGCTGATGGGGATATGTACCTAGGGTAGGGTCACAGGCCTGACCTGATTGTCCTACCCAATGGTACCTCATTATTAGGCCAAGAGTCACACGGAATATTCCGACTGGATGGTTATGGCACCTAAAAAGTCACTCGGTACCCAAACACTCGGACTACATTCCCATCCACTCGACGACCTGTATCCACTCGGAATGGTTCCAATCGACATCGAAGGCTAGAAGTCACCCCCACGAAGGCCAACAGATATACGTTCAGCCAATGGTCTTTAGTAGCATTTATTAGTTGCATACGTTATCAGTAACGTATATCTTTAACTCATATTGATCGAGCCCTTAGATGCTGAGGCCTTGATGAGGGGTAGCGCACACTATATAAGCCACCCCTCCCCTCTGGCACAAGGGTTCCCACCCCCTGTATTACACAATCCACACTACAAGGGCTCCCGAGCACTGAGACGTAGGGTTGTTACCTCCAAAATAGGTGCATGAACTCATACATCTTGTGTACAAGCTTGCCATAGCTAGGACACTGCCCTCTCCATTCATACCCTACACCTCTACTATCAGGTTCATTCGCACGACAGTTGGCGCCCAGCTTGGGGCAGGCGTCTAAGAAATTCCTGGCAAGTTTGCATTTTTCACTCTTCGTCATGTCTTCTCGCGGCGATTCGTTCGTGGGTGGTAAGATCCATTCCAGCGCCCTTATCTTCGTTGCCGATGACTCGACATGGCTTCAGGAAGCGCCACTCGACATCGAGGCACTCCTGATCCGTGGAGCAACGCACTTCCATGCAAGCTCCTTCGGCGTACTCCTACGGCAGCCGTCGACTCCGCCGTCGGCTCTTCACTCCGCTGTTCGTCATCGCAAGCGATCCGGTCGCTCTCGACTCCAGTGATGGGTGAAGCACGCAGTGGCTCGCCAGGCGTCATCCATGTCGACTCATCAGGTCGGAGCCATCGAGCCTGCTGTGCCCCTTTGGGACCCGATCCACTCGGCATCAGATCAGTCTGACGTTCCTTCCGAGTGCAAGAGCTGCAACCCAGCAGTGGATGTCTTCATGGCGGGCTCCGCGGAGAGCCCACCCGGGTTCAGTCGCGGCGAGCACGAGGCCGACGAACCATCGTTTGTACGCGGTCATCTTCGTCCTCCAACTTCCAGCCGGCGTCAGCAACAACTCTTCTCAGGCGGTCATCAGGACAATACTGAGGTATATCATACTCCGGTACTTAATGTCGCAGCAGCAACTAAGATAGCAGATTCAATTCAGCGTCAGATTTAGAGGCGGGTAGAGGCTTAGAGCAGATTCGCGCTTTGCTTCAAGCAGCACAACAACAGAACTCAGCTGTATCGCACTCACTCAATAGATTGCATAGTAATTCACCAAGAGCAGATACAGTCCGCTCAGTGTACAGTCCAGGTTCACGCCAGCGTCGTGGAGACGGGGGCCATCGAGAGTATCAACACCGAGACCAGGGTCGAAACCAATTTCCCCCTCGTTATCACCGCGATGACCACCGTCGAGTGCATTCTCCTTCGTGGAGCGGCTTGTATGTGTTCCGACACTACGATGACCGGCGCCCGTTCGGTGACAAGCGGAATCCAGGATTCGATGCGAGAGATGTACTTGCACAGAGAAGGATCGACAGAGGCAGAGCTTACAGAGATGGTCTTTACAGAGGTCATCCAAGTGGAAGTGGTACCGTAGTTTCTGGTCCCGAGTGTTTCAGCTAGGCAATTCGCTCTGCCGACATTCCCCCCCAACTTCAGGTTGGCGGCCGGAGTCAGGAAGTTCACACGAGATTCCAAGCCCAAATTATGGCTGGATGATTATTGAGTTGCAGTACAGATTGGCGGCGGCAACGAAAACGTTGCGATGAAGCACTTGCCCCTCATGCTCGATGGTTCAGCCCATGCATGGCTGAATCACCTGGCACCCTCAAGCATATACTGTTGGGCAGATCTCGCCCGAGTGGTCATCAAGACCTTCAAGGGTACTTGCAAGCTCCCTTCCGTCCTTTCTGAGTTACATCATTGCGTACAGAAGCCGAGTGAGTCCTTGCGTGATTACATCCACTACTGGACCACTCTTCACCACACCATGGAGAATGTTACTGAGCACCAAGAAGTCTGCGCCTTCAAGGCAGGTGTCAGGTACCGAGAGTTATATCTGAAGTTTGGTCGGTCAGGCGACATGTCAATGAGGAAAATGATGGAAATAGCCACCCGTTATGCAAACGGGGAAAAAGAAGACTGCCTCCGTAGCGGCAAAGGTAAAGCAGTCGACAACACTGACGCCAATTCCAATCGGAAGAAGAAGTGGAAGCTTGAAACCGCTACACCAGCAGAAGGAGCCGCTCTGGCGGCGGGAAAATTCAAGGGAAAGTCCAAGGCACCATTCCCCCCAAGAAGTCCAAGATGCAGTCAGATGTTTTGGATCAGTCGTGTGTATTTCACATGAAAACGATGAAGAGGGCAATCTGATAGTGCCAAAGCATACCACTCAGCAGTGCCGATTGTTAATCCAAGAGTTCAAGGAAGGTCAGTCGAGTGGAAAAGACCCTGAAGAAGAGAGCAACAAAGAGAAAGATGACTTCCCTAAAGTCCAAGCAACTCTGGTGATTTTTGCTGATGTAGAAAGCAAAAATCGATTGAAAGCCATCAATAGAGAACTCAACATGGCAGTAGCTTCCACCCCAATGTACCTGAAATGGTCGCAGACCCCCATCACATTTGATCAATCAGACAACCCAGCTGTTGTTCTGACTCCAGGTCGCCAGGCTCTGGTGGTCGACCCAGTTGTCGACGGCGTTTGGCTTCGTAAAGTCTTGATGGATGGAGGAAGCGGACTGAATATCCTAAATGCAGAAACTCTCAAGGGGATGGGAATTCCCATGTCCCGACTCATTGAGAGCACCATGTCTTTTCATGGATTTATATCAGGGAAGAAGGCCAAGTCACCCGGCCAGATCGGGTTAGATGTTGTTTTTGGCTCGGACAAGAATTTCCGCAAAAAGAAGCTGATGTTTGAGGTGATGGACTTCCACAGTGCGTATCATGTTATTCTGGGTCATCCTGCTTATGCACGCTTCATGGCCCGACCACGTTAGGTGTACCTGAAGACGAAGATGCCAGGGCCTAAAGGGGTCATCACTATGTCAGGAAATCGACCGAGAGCTGAAGAGTGTTGACAACAAGGGTAAAAAATTGCAGACCAACAAATGGTTGTAGTAGAGTTGGAAGAGTACCAGAAGAATGCCGACCCAGCTGACCTAATGCGTTCCAAGAAGCCTGTTTCTGAGTCCGCCTTTCAGTCGGCAGGTGAGGTCAAGCCAGTGCACATCCACCTGACAGATCCCAATGCTGCTCCGACAAACATATCAACAACACTCGACAACAAATAGGAAGGCGAGCTCATCCAATTCCCCCGTGAGAACTGGGACATCTTTGCATGGAAGGCTTCTCACATGCAAGGTGTACCCAGGGAGCTGGCTGAGCACCGCTTGCGAGTGGATCAGAAGGCAAGGCCGGTCAAGGAACGCGTGCGACCATGTGCCGCAGAGAAGAGGAAATTAATCGACGAGGAGGAGGCGCGACTCTTGGAGGCCAAATTCATTCGCGAGGTTTACCACTCCGAGTGGCTCGCGAATGTTGTCATGGTCCCCAAGAAGGACAAATTCTTTCGCATGTGTATCGACTTCAAGAACCTAGCAGAGACATTTAGTAATTTGAGGAAATATGACATCAAGCTAAATCCAGCCAAGTGCACTTTTGGCGTTCCCGGCAGCAAGTTACTCGGTTTCCTTGTATCTGAACGCGGGATTGGTGTTAACGCCGAGAAGATCGGTGCCATAGTCCGGATGCAGAGCCCGGTACGAGTGCATGACGTACAAAGACTCACAGGCTGTCTGGCAGCTTTGAGTCGGTTTACATCTCGTCTCGGTGAGAAGGCACTGCCTTTGTACCAACTGATGAAGACATCAGATGTATTCGAGTGGAATGATGAAGGAGAAGCAGCGTTTGTAGAGCTCAAAGCCCTACTTTCTACCCAGCCGGTTCTTGCTGCTTCACACAACAAAGAACCACTGCTCCTATACATCGTAGCCACCAATCAGGTCATCACCACAGTTCTGACTCTCGAGCGGGAAGAAGAAGGTAAAGCCTACAAGGTCCAGTGCCCAGTCTATTATATTTCAGAAGTGTTGACTCCTTCGAAGCAAAGGTATCCCCACTACTAGAAGCTTCTTTATGGAATATACTTGTCAGCAAAGAAGGTGGCGCATTACTTTCAAGATCACTCCATCTCAGTCGTGAGTGCTGCCCCACTATCAGAGATCCTTCACAATCGGGATGCAACGGGATGAGTGGCTAAATGGGCCATGGAGTTGCTATATTTGGGCATCAAATTTGAGGAAAATAAATCCATCAAGTCTAGGGCCGTTGCTGATTTTATGGCCTAGTGGGTGGAACAACAACAACCAACCCAGATTCACTCGGCACATTGGACTATGTTCTTTGATGGATCCAAAATGTTAAATGGGTCTGATGCTGGTGTGGTACTAGTATCTCGGAAAGGCGACAAGCTTAATTATGTCCTCCAGATTCTCTTCGATTCTTCCAACAATGAAGCTGAGTACGAAGCTCTCCTTTACAGGTTGCGTATGGCCATTTCACTCGGCGTCTGACGCGTGATGGTCTACAATGACTCAGATTTGGTGGCCAATCAGGTGATGAAGGAGTGGGATGTCAGGAACCCTACCATGACTGGATACTGCAACGCAGTAAGGAAGCTCGAGAGGAAGTTTGAAGGCTTAGAACTCCATCATGTACCCCGATTGGAAAACCAGACAGCTGATGAATTGGCTAAGATCGGATCCACTCGGAGGCCTATACCCAGCAATGTGTGTTTGGAGCACTGGCACACTCCGTCTGTGCAAGAAGAACCTTTCACTTGAGAGATCCCGCAACCAACAAGTGCTTCCAATCCGACCGAAGTCGATGTTCCAGCAGTCTTCGATCTGATCATGGAGATTCTGGTAATCACCCCGACTAGACAATACCATATATTGCATACATCTTAAGGCGAGGGTTGCCAGAGGATGAAGATGAAGCTCGACAGATTGTCCGTAGGTCAAAGGCCTTTACAGCGATGGGTGATCAGCTCTACAGAGAGAGCGTGACCGGCGTAGCTCAACGATGCATTTCCCTTGAGTAGGGCCAACTGATTCTGGAAGAAATCCACTCGGGGACCTGCGGCCATCATGCGTCATCTCGGACCATTGTTGCCAAAGCATACCGATCTGGATTCTTCTCGCCACGCGTGAATGAAATGGCCAAAGATCTCGTCAGCCGTTGTGAAGGTTGTTAGTTCTTCCTATAACTTGTCCCACAAACCAGCATCTTCTCTGAAGACTATCCTCTCACCTGGTCGTTCGCTGTCTGGGGCTTAGATATGGTCGGGCCTTTCCGGACAGGTCAGAGTGGTTTCACA
Organism: Hordeum vulgare subsp. vulgare; assembly: GCF_904849725.1. NCBI lineage: Eukaryota > Viridiplantae > Streptophyta > Magnoliopsida > Poales > Poaceae > Hordeum > Hordeum vulgare. The sequence continues at coordinate 331,632,921 of NC_058524.1, read as the reverse complement.
CACTTTCTCGTTGTAATCGACAAGTTTACCAAATGGATCGAAGCTAAACCAATCAAGAAGCTAGATTCCTGCACATCCATCAAATTTGTGAAAGAAATTACATTCCGGTATGGAGTTCCGCACAACATCATCACGGACAATGGGTCAAACTTCGACTCGGATGAATTCAGACGTTTCTGCACTAACCAAGGGACCCGAGTGTATTATGCATCTGTTGCCCATCCTCAAACCAACGGCCAAGCTGAGCGAGCGAATGACCTTATCCTCCAAGAATTGAAGCTTCAACTCATGCGAGATCTTGAGTATGCCGCAGGCGCTTGGGTGACTGAACTACCTTTTGTTCTCTGGGGTGTGAGGACAACCCCGAACCGGTCGACTGCGCAAACGCCTTTCTTCCTGGCGTATGGAGCTGAAGCCGTTCTACCAAGTGACTTACTTCATAGTCCACCCCGAGGGGATCTCTATTTAGAAGCTGAAGCCAAGCAAGAACGACAAGATGGATTGGATATCTTGGAGGAGGAATGAGAGATGGCATTGATTCGGTCAACAGTTTATCAACAAGACCTTCGGCGTTTTCACTCAAGGCATGTCAGGAGTCGGGCGTTTCACGAAGGCGATCTGGTGCTCCGAGTGGATCAGCAACAACCTCATAAGTTAGCTCCTTCTTGGGAAGGGCCTTTCCTTGTCACCAAGGTGTTGAACAATGGAGCTTATCGGCTCTACAATCTCTAGAAGAGGATCGACGAGCCGGGTGCATGAAATGCAGATTTACTCAAATGGTTTTATGCTTGACCACTGGTTGATCCGATGTAAAAAATGAAGTCTGCTGAACAATGTTGCTTGTCAAAGTCATAACTACTTCAATTTTTGTCGACCAGGGTCGAGTGGCTACACGCCCAAATCATACTCCGAGTGAAGAGCGATCCTCCCACTCAGGGGCTTAGCTGCGAACATGATTCACTTAAGTTAAAAAACCATTATGTTGGTGATATTACCTGCGGATAACCCACCCTTAGTGGGCCAGGTCATCAAAGGGGCGACTTGCCATTAGAAGCGTGTCTTGTGGCCCAGAAGCTGGATGGCGGTTCAAGAGGTCGTGAGATGGTAGATTACCAAGGGAGTTCCCAATCCTGGAGAACACGGCGACTCGGAGATAGGGAAAGCCACAAGGAGTAGCATGGCAGGACTTTTGTAAACCCTAGGGCCTCGACCTGTATATAAAGGCGAGTCCCGGGGAAAGGTCAGGCGGGTTAGAGAGAATCGGGAGCTAGGTCAGGCGAGTTACGCCTTCCTTGTAATCGAAATCACCATTAATCCATACAAAGCAGGACGTAGGCTTTTACCTCCTCACGAGGGGCCAAACCTGGGTAAATCTGAGTCTCGCTTTCGCTCACTCCCTTCGAGTCGCCACCAAGCTATGATGGCTCCATATTTAAGTCCTTTCACAAGGACATCTGCCGTGACAAAACCACGACAGTTGGCGCCTACCGTGGGGCTAGCGCACGGTGGAGTTGAGTTCTCGAAAGGAGCCCTACCGGGGTTAGAAAGCTATGCGGTCGGCATCATGACAAAGAGCCGCCGCGGGAGGTACTACATCGACAACTCGCTGTGGGAGCCGGAAGCCGATTCAGTCGAATCTGGCTACCGAGTTCCCTTTGGAAAAATCAATGTCTTCATCAGCATGATTGGGACGCTCGTGCCTGAGCCGGACACCTCCACCGACATCATCGAGCCGGCCCGGTACGTCCTCCCCATCACATGGCAGGACAGGAGTCGCCACGCTTTCGTCGGTTTTACGCAGGGAAACGACGTACAAGACGAAGCGGCGGTCCAGGAGATCACCCCCGTCAATTCTGACGGCGAGTCATCCATGGGTGAGACATATTCAATCCACCCTCTCCAGGAAGGACAACTCAGAGGGCTGTCCTTGGCAATGGACCCCGAGGTCTTTGAGAGTTCCCATCGACAAATCGCCATCAACATGGCAGGGTCAGCGCAGCCTCAGCAAAATCCAACCGGCAACAACGAGACCGGTGGGACGTCCAAACCCCCAGCACAAACCATGGCAGAATTAGCGGCGGAGGTTGCCAGCCTTATGGCAACCACCGTCACGTCCGAGAATCAGGAGTCTATCAACGCCGAGATAGCAAAGCTGCGGGAGTCGATGGCCAAGGCGCAGCGGGACTTGGAAGCAGAAGCCGCCAAGGTGGAGATGCAGCAAGCCGCGATCGCAGCAGAGACGGAGCGGTTGAATACCGAAGGCTGGCGGCTCAAGAGACAGCAGCACGCGTCTGACGCCCTTCGCCAAAGGAGGCACCACGGACGTATCCCGGCCGACTTACATCCAACTCGCCTTTTCGACACCCCGTGCACCCCCGGGGCGGGTCCTGATCGACCTTTACAAGTTGTCCCAAGGGGAAGTCCAGTTCCACCGCCCAATCCACCGCCGGCTCAACCAATGGATGCCCATACGACTCGGTTCCAGACGCCACGGGGTCACTTCTCGAACCCCGTGGACAATGTGCTGGCGGCAACCCGCCACTTGGAGTCCCTGCCGATTTACGGAAACTCCCCGGCCGAGATACAGGCCAGAAACACCATCGAGATGCTAAAGACGGCCGTGGTCCAACACGCGCAGTACTCTCATAGCCTCGGTCGACTGCACTCCACGCCTCAGGCGAGCCACACCAGGAGTCGCCACGAGGACGTACCCGCGTTAACCAGCGGGCCGCGACGATTCCCTCAACATAACCTGCTCGGGATGCCCGACACGCGAGCTCAAGATATCGTGGACGCGGCACGAGCTGCGCGTCAGATAGAGACAGTAGCCGCGGCGGGTCAGGTCTACCTGGCTTACACATCATCACCTCCCGCGCTCTTGGACACCGGAGGCAAGCACATCGGTGTATCGTGTCTTGCGCCGGTTCTGTGCAATGAGCAAATGCCAAAGGACTTCAAAGGGCCCAGGAAGGTCCCCAATTACTCGTCGGATCTCGAACTAGGGTCATGGATCGAGAGTTACGAACTCGCAATGGATACGCTCGACGTAAATGAGGTGGTTTGCGCTAAGTACTTCACTATGATGCTCGAAGGGACCGCACGTGCGTGGTTAAAAAACTTGCCGCCCAACTCCATCAACACGTGGGCGGAGCTTAAAGAGCGATTTATCAAGAAATTCAGAGGGACTTGCAAATGCCCGATGACCATCGTCGACCAACAGCATTGTGTTCAGTGGCCGGATGAGTTGGCCCACCATTGGACCCGGCGAGTCGCGGAAGTTATTCATTCGTCAGAAGGAATCTCTGCGGCTCAGGCGGTGTTGATCCTGGAGAAGAACTGCCATTACGAACCTCTGGTACTAAAGCTAGGGCAACTTAAGCGGAAAGTACAGGACATGGGCGAATTAATGGATACCCTTACTAGGTATGCTGAGTCGGACGACACCAAGGATCCCGGGGAGGACAACGACAAAGTTAGTACCGCCAGGAAGGGCGAGTTACAAAAGGGCCATTCTCAGTTTCAGGGCCAGGGCAACCACCACTGCGGTGGGCACGGCAAAAAGAGACAACAGGAAGGTCCTACGGAATTTGTCGCTAATACTAATACCGGCAATGGAAACCCACGCCATAAGAAGCGGGGCTTTAGTGGGAAGAAACCGCGCAATTATCACGAAATGCTCAAAGGCCCTTGTCTGCAACATGCCACGGCAGAGGGACCGGCGAGTCACTCCTGGGAGGATTGCTATGTGATGCAGGAATTCCGGGCCGAGGCACTCAGAAGAGGTCAAGGTGGTGAACAGGGACAGCGACAGGAACAACCCGGCGCATCCGGGTCACGCCAGGTCCCGTTCGGTGGTTTTCCTAACCCGGGACCACAGGGCGGGTCACAGCCCAACCCTGTGCAGTACCATGTTCACAATCAACAATATCACCCGCCGGGAATGTTCCAGCAACCCTCCCCCCCGGCAAGGGATCCCCAGCGACAGGAAGATCGTGGCGGGTTTCAGAATAACCCCAAACAATTTAACAGCGGGCAGTATCACGTGTTCACTACCAGCACCTGCAAGCGGGATCATAAGGTGAAGCATAGAACCTTCACCATAGCTGAGCCGGCACTCCCTCGATACCTTCACTGGTCTGAACAGCCCATAACCTGGAGCAGGGAAGACCATCCCGCTCGAGTGGACAACCCTGGCGACTTGGCTTTGGTTGTGGCTCCCCATGTCGGAGGGTACACCCTTTCCAAGGTCCTCATGGATGGAGGCAGCAGCATCAACATCTTATACTTTGATACTTTCCGACGGATGAACCTCTTGGAGAAAGACCTGATGCCATCATCCACGGTCTTCCACGGCATCGTCCCTGGTAAGTCGGCATATCCCATTGGACGGGTTAAACTTAACATGGCTTTTGGCACAGAGTCAAATGACAGGAGCGACTCTCTCATGTTCGAAGTGGTCAAAATCAAGAGCCCCTATCATGCATTGTTTAGACGACCGACGTACGCCAGATTCATGGCCCGTCCATGCTATGTTTATCTCAAACTCAAGATGCCCGGCCCTAAGGGTCCTATTACCATCAGTGGCGAAAGGAAGATAACTCAAGAATGTGAAGAAGGAGACGCAGCTTACGCCGAGTCGGCTTGCGCGACTGAGGAGCTCAAATTTAACCAAGCTAATGTTGACCCGACGGACATGATGCCGCTCAAGAGGCCGACCATCAATTCTGAGCCGCCCCTCAAGTTTAAACCAACAGACGACACCAAGGTTATAGACTTTACACCTGGCGACTCTACCAAGCAGTTCACTATTGGGGCGGGTCTCGACCCCAAATAGGAAAGCGCGCTCATAGAATTCATCCATGAGAATCGGGACATCTTTGCATGGAAACCTTCTGACATGCCAGGTGTACCGAGAGAATTCGCTGAGCACCATCTTAATACTGACCCTAAAGTTAAGCCAGTTCGACAGTACCTTCGCAGGTTCAATGAAGCGTGTCGTAAGGCGATCAGAGAGGAAGTAGCCCGGCTCCTGGCCGCCGGGTTTATCATCGAGGTTTTCCATCCTGAATGGCTGGCTAACCCGGTCCTGGTGCTCAAAAAGAACGGCACTTTCTGCATGTGCATCGACTACACTGACCTCAGCAGAGCATGTCCAAAGGATCCCTTCGCCCTTCCCCGCATTGATCAAATTATTGACTCGACGACGGGTTGTGAACGTCTGTGTTTCTTGGACGCTTATTCTGGATACCATCAGATCAAGATGGCGGTGGCGGATCAGGAGAAGACATCCTTCATAACCCCATTCGAGGCCTTCTGTTACGTGTCTATGGCATTTGGGCTCAAGAGTGCGGGGGCAACTTATCAACGTTGCATCCAAAACTGCTTGCACAACCAGATAGGCCGTAATGTCCACGCTTATGTGGATACATCGTGGTCAGGTCTCGCCGAAAGGAATCGCTCTTGGAGGATCTCAAGGAAACCTTTGACAACTTGCGTGTTTTACCAAATGACGCTTAACCCCACCAAGTTTGTTTTTGGTGTCCCTGTGGGGAAGTTATTGGGTTTCTTGGTACCAGAGCGTGGCATTGAAGCCAACCCGGACAAGATCAAGGCAATTACCTCACTGGGGAAACCGGCCAACGTTAACTAGGTCCAACGTATGGCGGGTCAAATCGCAGCTCTGAGCCGCTTTATAAGTCGCCTCGGGGAGAAGGCCATCCCTCTCTATCAGTTGCTCAAAAAAACTGATCGTTTCGTGTGGACGGACGAAGTCGACGAAGCTTTTGAAGCCTTGAAGCGGCAATTAGTTAACCTGCCAGTGTTGGCGGCTCCGGCGGACAAGGAACCTATGCTCCTGTACATTGCAGCCAATTCTAAGGCAGTCAGCGTGGTAGTAGTTGTCGAGCGGAAGGAAGAAGGAAAGGAGTATCCGGTCCAGCGACCGATGTATTTCATCAGCGAGGTCCTCACCCTCTACAATCAACGTTACCCACATTGGCAGAAGCTTGTTTTTGGGGTGTTTATGGCGAGTCGGAAGCAGAAGCGCTACTTCCTGGAACACCCGATCACTGTCGTCAGTTCCGCCCCCCTCAGCGACATCATACAGAATCGAGAAGCCACCGGACGGATTGCTAAGTGGGCCATCGAGTTTGGATCCCATCATGTGCGGTATACGCCTCAGACGGCCATCAAATCTCAAGCACTCGTGGGTTTCATCAATGACTGGACCGAGTTACAAATCCCGGAGGAAAGGCCCGATCATACTTATTGGACCATCCATTTTGACGGGTCCAGGCAATTGGAAGGCTCGGGGGCTGGCGTGGTGATAACTTCGCCTCAAGGTGATAAGTTTTGCTATGTCCTTCGGCTCATGTTTCCATGTACCAATAATGCAGCGGAGTACGAAGCCTTGCTCCATGGTTTGGGACTTTCCAAAGAGATAAACCTCACGCAAGTCAGGTGTCTAGGCGATTCACATCTGGTGGCACAGCAGGTTTCTGGCACATGTGATTCACGAGACCCTTTGATGGCGGCTTACAGACGAGTTGTCTCAGATGTAGCAGGTCACTTCAATGGTTATCAAGTGGATCACATCGATCGGCGACTTAACGAAGTAGCGGACGCTCTTTCCCATCTCGGTTCACAACGTAAACCAATTCCTCCCAATGTCTTTTTGGATGTATTGCATAACCCCTCGGTAAAACTGCCTTCAGAGGAAGATTTAGCGGTACCGGACCCCGAGTCTCAACTCGTGGCGGCTCTTCACGCTACTCCAGACTGGATGAATCCTTACATGGCATATCTCACCAGAGGCGAGTTACCTGCCGACGAGTTATTCGCTCGCCAAATCGTTCGTCGGTGTAAATCCATGGTCATACAAACGAAGCACCTTAGGGGTATTTCAAAGATGCGTCTCTCCTGAAGAAGGATGTATGATCCTCAATGAGATTCACACGGGCGATTGTGGTCATCATGCTGGGTCCCGATCCTTGGTTTCTAAGGCCTTCAGACATGGGTTCTATTGGCTGATGGCTCACGCAGACGCAGAGGAGATCGTTCGCCGATGTGATGGCTGCCAAAAATTTGGACGCCATATGCACGTGCCGGCTCAGGAATTGCGGATGATACCAATCACTTGGCCATTTGCAATCTGGGTGCTTGATATGGTTGGCCGTTTCAAGATGTCTTTCACCAAAAAGACTCACCTATTGGTGGCGGTTGAAAAATTTACTAAGTGGGTGGATGTGGAACCTGTTAGCAGCTGTGATGCAGATACGGCTATCAAATTCTTGAAGAAATTAATTTTACGATTCGGATATCCTCATAGTATCATTACTTACAATGGTACTAATCTATCCAAAGGTGCAATGCAAGAGTTTTGTTCACGAGAGCATATCCGGCTTGATGTTTCTGCGGTTGCACATCCCCAGTCTAATGGGCACGCTGAGAGGGTGAATCAGGAAATATTGCGGGGGATTAAGCCTCGGCTCATGGTACCTTTGGAACGTACTCCAGGATGTTGGGTGGAGGAGTTGACGTCAGTACTATGGAGTATGAGGACAACTCCAAATCACTCCACGGGTTTTACTCCTTTCTTTCTGGTCTACGGTGTAGAAGCGGTGTTACCAAGTGACATCAAACACGATTCCCCACGAGTCACCGCCTACGTGGAACAGGACAACGAGCTGGTGCGACAAGACTCGCTAGACGCCTTGGAGGAGGAACGTGACTTAGCCGCATCACGATCGGCGATTCACCAACAGGACTTGCGACGTTATCACAGTCACCGGGTCAAGAGCCGAACTTTCCAAGAAGGCGACTTGGTGCTCCGTTTGATTCAAGATCATACTAGTATGCACAAGCTATCACCTCCGTGGGAAGGACCGTTTGTCATGAGCAAGAATCTTCAGAACGGCTCATATTACTTGGTGGATCTTCGCCCGGATCGGCCAACTACAGAGGTTGAGACAACTTGCCCCTGGAACATAGCCCATCTATGGCCTTACTACACTTAGAGCCATGAGCTCCCTTTTTTACCAGTTTTCAGAAAATTGTAACCAATTAATTTCGAAAGCAATAAAGCCGGTACCCACGATCTTTGGGGTCCTTTGTCATTTCAGCTTTTGAAAGCATGAGTCTTTATTGTTCTATAACTCGTCCAAACATGGACTCTATCAAAGTCAAAGAGCGTACATCGCCATGCTGCACTTACTTCAAAACTGGGCCTTGATAAAGCCAAAGAGGACCAACGTTGCCACGTCGCACGGTTCAAACATAGGCGCCTTATGTGGTTTTGAGAATTAAGCCGGCTTACTTGGGGGCTACTAGTCCCCAAGTCGTTTCGCAGTAAGAGCGTATACGCTTCTATGATCCTATGCCCGGCTTTTTCCTGAATCATAGGTCACTTGGGGGCTTCCACTCATTGAGTTCAGCCTGAATACCCTCTTGGCTAGCGAAAAATTACCGCATTACAAATGGTTATACTAGACTATGTGTTGAACAAGTCGTCGCATGGACCTATGTACTCAGGGCGAGTCCATCCGTCATGTGGACCCTGAACTCGCCTTGGTTAAAACATAAAAGGTACCGGCCAGAGTCACACATGGGAAATAGAGAAACCATTGGTTCATTGAACCTGCTTCACGGAAGCTTGACTCGCGCCTGATCAGCCGGTCTAAAACAACAAGGCTTTTTGCAAAGGCTTTCTAAGGGTAACACTAGAGTTTTGCAAACTCGTCTTATCCTATCATAACTCACTGAGTCGATAAAATTTTATTTCTTGATGGCAAGACCACACAGTTTCCTAATATCTTTGAGTTGGCTTTTGTATAACTCGCCCCGACTCATTTTTTAACCACTATTTGCAATAACCCGGGGGGCTGATCTATTGCCATAATCCAGGGGCTGGTCTATTCTTTGCCATGCACTCACTGTGTCGGCTTATGTTTTTCCTCACACATAAGGTGAAGACTTTTTTGTCAAATTATGACACTCCCTGGTTCATCAAATTTACACGCGATTCACGCATAGATTCAAGGAATAAAAGTGGTTCAGGAAAGGTTCCATCAAAAGGTACTACTGACTGATTGTTGTTCCAAAAAATCTAACAAGCTATTACATGGCTCCCATGGCCAAAACGGTTGTCATCCTCCAGTGAAGAAAGGATCAGTGGACGGATCAAGCCGCCTCCGAGTCACCTTGACTTGAGCTCTCTCCGCCTTCGATTCGTAAGTCGCCCAGTTTCCAATTACACTTGGATAGGGCAACGAACTCATCTTCATCATCAAGGAAGAGGGATAGGTCCATGTCAAGATCAAAAGGATTCTTGGGTCTACGAGGAACCAAGCTAGCAGTTTCGTATGAGGGAGGCGTCACCTTCTTTTTCTTCTCGTCATAGGTGGCTAGGTATTTACTCAAATCTAAGCTGGCTGCCGGTTCAGTTGCCGTGAAGCGAGATTCTATGATAACTCGGTGGTAGTCCACCTCGGTGAACTCTGACCCTTCATCCTTCAGCTCGGGGTAGCCGGCGGCTATTTCTTCTGGTTTGAGCTCCGGGGCATAGGCTAAACACCGACTCAGGGTGTTCAGGACTCCCTTCCGGGCGGCTGATCTTTTTAGTTCCTCTTGTTGAGGAGGCAATGTGGACAGATATCCGAGCATGTGCTTGATGGTTCTGACTCGCTCCTTGCTGCCCATCACTGCCTTAATCTTCAGCACGCCCCCGGTATATAGCTGCTCAGTGAAAGTATATATAGCCTTTAGCTTCAGCATGCAGTCGTCTGGAAGATTGGCGGCTCGTGAACCTACAAAGGACACATCAGTATGTGATAGTTTTTTGGGAGACCAGATTATTTCTTCAACATGCAAGGGTTAATGCTTACCAAACATAGCGACAATCATGTTGGAAATGTGCTTTTTTAAGCTGGAAAGCTCTTGCTCGGTGGCTTCCATTTTTTCCTCAGCTTGCTCAACACGCTTAAGGATGGCGGCTTGGTTAGCTTTGACTTTCTTCTCCAGTTTTTGATGGTCAGCCTTCATCCTCTCCATCTCAGCCAGAATCAAGCAGTATTTCCTCGCCGACTCAGATTGTGCATCTTGTTGTTTAGCGAGATTCTTCCTTAAGTCGACTAAAGCCGACTCGGTCTGGGTCATAGACTCCTGCACATAAATTTGGGGAGACAAGTTTCAATATTATTGCAAGCAATACTCCGGACACTTGGGGCTAATGTATGATTTTATTCAAAGTCATATCTTATTTGAGACCCGGCTCATCTTTCAAAAGATGACCCGACCCTTGGGGGCTACAGGTTGAGAATTTTAACTATATTCAAGACCCGGCTCATCTTTCAAAAGATGACCCGGCCCTTGGGGGCTACAGGTTGGAGATTTTAACTATATTCAAGACACGTCTCATCTTTCAAAAGATGACCTGACCCTTGGGGGCTATAGGTTGGAGATTTTAACTATATTCAAGACCCGACTCATCTTTCAAAAGTTTACCCGGCCCTTGGGAGCTACATGTTGACGATTTTAACTATATCCAAGACCCGACTCATCTTTCAAAAGATGATCCGGCACTTGGGGGCTACAAGTTGGAGATTTTAACTATATTCAAGACCCAACTCATCTTTCAAAAGATGAGCCGGTCCTTGGAAGGCTAATGGGTGGAAGAGAATACATAAGTAGACGTACCTCATGCTTAACCTTCGTAAGATGAATCAGGCTTTTGTACATCTCATAATCCCTCTCTAGGTGACTTACGAAGCAGAGCAAAGTTGGTCAAACTCCAGCCTCTCATCATGGGGGAGCTTGAATTTACTGGTGTCTTGATCAGGGGAAGGACGAGATTCCTTGGAGGTATGCTTGGACAGTATCGCAACCGGAGGAGTGGAGTAGCCAGTAGCGGTGACTACGACATCATCTGGATCTTCAGTCGCCTTGAGAGGGCTTGCCAGGTTAACTTTTTCACCAGTTTCCTCCAAAATTACGGGCGAGTCATCTCGGACATCGGGAATATCGTCCACAGGAATATCATGAGCCGCCGCTTGCTCCTCATCAATCTCTGGGACAGAGGGGCTCGTGCCTAAGGCTTAAGTTGTTTTAGGAACAGAAGATAAGTCGCCAGTTTTCCTTCTCTTCGCTTGTGCTCTGAGACAAAGGCACCAAGATTAAAAGCACATATCGTTGTTTAGAAGAAATTGGGATTAACAAAGGGATTCACCCTTGCACACGAACCATCGGCGGGAGAGCTGATATTGCTGAGTCACCAGATGTAGGGGGATAAGTCTGGTAGAATACAAGCTTAAAATTTAAAGAAGTGGCGAGTCATATTATACACAAGGAAGGGTATGATAAAACAAAAGTGTACCTCGCTGGTGCGCTTCCGACCAGTTGTCTTCTCAGGTAGTCTAGAGATTAAGTCGCCAGAGTGACTACGGGTTTTGCGCTTGGGGGTATATCTTGCTTTCTTCAAAAGGAAATCAGGGTCCATATAAGCATATGGGTGAGAGACATGGGCACTTTCCCACAGATCCGTCTGGCTGGTCTAGGAGAAGGAGAAGGTGAGTCGAAAGAAATATAAATTACCTCAACCGCATCATCTTGGCTCTTCTTGTCCTCTCCCTACACTTAAAGACGCATGGTATAAGCATAAGTCAGAATACACAGGTAATGACTGAGGGGAAAGTCTTACCTTTGAGTGTTCATCGTCAGCTCGTGACTCGCCGACAACAGATGAATCTTTGGCGGCGGCTTTACACTACTGGAATTCCTATATTTGTCGTCTGCCAAATCTTTGCCATCAGCCAGCAGACGGCGAAGAAGCTCTTTACCGTGTGTTGGCAAAAAACAGACGGTAAAGAGGAGGTTGATGGCAAAGGTAGGGATGGCAGACGACAAAGCTATCCCACCCCACCCCTCCTCTCTCCCCATCCCACCCCGGCCCCACCCACCCCTTTGCCGTCTGCCTGACTAGCTTTGCCGTCCGTGGCAGACGGCAAAGGGGATGGACCCCCCAAACGTTACCGGTCGCCGCGCGCCCCACCTCTCTCCTCTCTCCCACGCACTCTCTCTCACTGCTCTCCCCTCAGCGCCGCCGCAGCAGCCCCCGGCCCCCAGCGCCGCCGTCGCCCCACCACCGCCGCCGCCCCGCCGCCGCCGCCGCCGACGCCACCCCCACCCCACCTCCCCACCCCACCGCTGCCCTGCGCCCCCCCCTCGCGGCCCTCCTCCTCCTCCCTGCGCCCCCGCCGCCGCCGCCGCCGACGCCACCCCCACCCCACCTCCCCACCCCACCGCTGCCCTGCGCCCCCCCTCGCGGCCCTCCTCCTCCTCCCTGCGCCCCCGCCGCCGCCGCCGCCGACGCCACCCCCACCCCACCTCCCCACCCCACCCCACCGCCGCCCTGCACCCTCCTCCACCGCCGCCCTCCTCCCCCTGCGGCCCTCCTCCCCCTGGTAAGTTTCTGTTTCTTCTTTTTTTTAATAGTTTTTGTTTAATTAGTTCTTACTTTTAGTTTAGTTTTAGTTTCAGTTTTATTTAGGTTTAGTTAGGTTAGTTTCAGTTTTAGTTTAGTTAGTTTCAGTTTTAGTTAGGGTTAGTTTCAGATTTAGTTAGGTTAGTTTCAGTTTTAGTTAGGTTAGTTTCAGTTTTAGTTTAGTTTTAGTTTTAGTTTCAGTTTTAGTTTAGGTTTAGTTAGTTTAGGTTTAGAAGAAGAAGAAGAAGGAGAAAGGAGATGAAGAAGAAGGAGAAAGGAGAAGAAAAAAATAAGAAGAAGAAGGAAAAGAAGAAGAAGGAAAAGGAAGGGAAGGAGAAGAACCAAGAAGAAAAAGAAGAAGAAAAATAGGAGAGGAAGAGAAGAATAAGAGGAAAAAAGAAAATAAGAAGAAGAAGAAGAAGAGGAAGAAGAAGAAGAAGAAGAAGAGAAGAAGAAAACAAGAAGAAGGAGAAGAAGAATAAGAGGAAAAAAGAAAAAAGAAAATAAGAAGAAGAAGAAGAAGAAGAATAAATTAGTAGATTTAGTAGGTAGTTTCTGTTAGTTAATTAGTAGATTTAGTAGGTAGTTTAGTGCTAGATTAGTAGTTAATTAGTAGTTTTAGTGGTAGATTCTGTTAGTTAATTAGTAGATTTAGTAGAAGAAAAGAAGAAGAAAAGAAGAAGAGAAGAAGAAGAGAAGAAGAGAAGAAATAGGCAAAATGGGCTAATTAACCCAACAATGACATAACCTGAAAAGTAGTATAGGTAACCTGGAAAGTTCTCCGGACCAAAAGGGCAACTTCTGGACCTGCTTAATAGAAAGAATAGGAAGAAGAAGAAGAGGAGGAGGAGGAGAAGAGGAGGAGGAGGAGAAGAGGAGAAGAGGAGGAGGAGAAGAAGAAGAAGAAGAAGAAGAAGAGGAGGAGGAGGAGAAGACAAAAATAAGAAGGAGAAGAAGAAAAGAAGCAGTATAGGACAATGACATAACCCAGCTCATTAATATTATATACTTAGCTTGTTTTCCTCTAAAATGGGATAATTAGCCCATTTAGCTCAAAAAATACATAATTAGGTAATTTAGCTCCAACATAATTAGGTAATTGTTGTACGAGCTCCGCCCCTGCATTCGTGGGTCAGTACAAATTTCATCTCCTCCCCGCCCCTTCATTTACTGTGGCTCGGTTTCCGGATGCAACTTTCTAGATTTAGGTAATTCAATTAATTTATCAGTATGCGTGACCAGTATGCGTCTCCCGTTCGAAAGGGCGACATCTATAAATATGCATGTCTTTGCATATTTATAACCGCAATCCTTTCGAATTGTCCAACATTATCCATGGACAGCCCGAGTATGTGTAGATTGGTTCGTTTTCCCGTATGCTGTGCTCTGGATCCGATGCGGAATTTCGTCAGTGCCTCCCTGTTGTTCTCCGGATGCACATCCTCTCTGTTTATTGCGGAGACGTGTATCAGGAGAATAGCGGGGAGGTGCTGCCGAAAGTTTGCGTTGGATCCGGAGCAGAGCGTGGGAAAACGAACCCAATCTACACATACTCGGGTGGGATTAGGACCTATCTTTACCTATTAGCGTGTCGGTTGCCTGGACGTAATAAAAATGGCGAAAGATGAATATAAATGCTAAATTATATATAAATATATTTCTTCTGTCTTTAGTAGCTACGCAAGATGAGTGATCGTGCGTGGATGTATACCGGTCACCCTAGTCAGAAAGAGATGACGAAAGAATGGTTTTTAAAAACAAAAGAATTTGTGAAAGCCGCATTCGCAAATGGCCAGGAAAGAAACTATTGCCCCTGTCCTGGATGCGACAAGTATAAAAAGACGACAGAGGCTGTAATGATTAAACACCTGCAGAGGAGGGGTTTTAAGCCTAATTATACGGTGTGGACATTTCATGGTGAGTCTATACAACGCACAAGAGTTGAGGTGGTCCGTCGTCGCACGGACGAGCATGGTACTGGGATCGAAGACATGGTGCAAGACTTTGATGATGCTCGGGATTCGGAAGATGAGATGGAGGAATCTGCAAAGGCCTTTTATGAAATGTTGGAGTCTTCAGAACATCCTCTCCATGAGCACACCGAGCTCTGTCAGCTGGATGCAATTGCACAAGTAATGGCTCTGAAGGCTCAGTTCAACTTGGGAAGAGAATGCTACGACGACGTTTCCTACCCAAAGGCCATGTCATGCCTGCAAACCTGTTCCAGTCGGACAAAATACTTCGTGTACTTAAGATGCCCTATGAGAAGATAGATGCATGTGAGAAAGGATGTGTCTTATTTAGGAAGGAGTATGCACACTTGGACTATTGTCCCAATTGCGAGTCTTGCAGGTATCTTGTGGTAGACAACGGTATGGGTGAGAAGAGGCAGACCAAAATCGCAGTTAGTGTTCTTCGGTATATGCCAATCGTACCAAGACTTCAACGTCTTTTCATGGTCGAAGAGACAGCCAGACAGATGACATGGCACAAATTGGGCAAAAGAACCGAACTAGATGCGGATGGGAATAAGATGATGGTACACACATCGAGTGGGGAAGCGTGGAATCATTTCGATGGATTGCATCAGGATAAAGCGGCAGATCCAAGGAATCCTCGAGTTTGCGCCGCCACGGATGGTTTTAATCCCTTCGGCATGACGGCAACCCAATACAGTTGTTGGCCTGTATTTGTCATTCCACTGAATCTCCCCCCGGGCAGATTATGCAAAGAAAGAACATATTTCTGACGTTGATAATTCCAGGGCCCAATTATCCGGGGAAGAATATGAATGTGTACCTGCAACCGCTTAAGGATGAATTGGAAGAAGCTTGGGAAAATGGGGTCAAGACATACGATGGTGTGCGGATAAGATGGATTGTTGGGAGGCGTTGGTTGATGAGTGGTGCACAGGCAGCTGGCGAGCCGTCCACGATAATGCGAAGGATCGGCGTAGCCAAATGGTTGGTGTGCCACACCATCAAGGCAGCGCCAACTTACTTCAGTTTGGACGAAACTGGGTATGTGATTTGCTTCATGATTCATGCAATTCATTCTTATGCTAATATTTTGTTCCTCTCTTTTAGGCGCATCACAATAAGACTGAGATGCCACACTTGTACGACCTTTATGGCATGGCCCATACTGCCTCGTACAAGAAGGCGAAGGCATTCTCTGAGTCTGACCTGGATGATCCCAGTAACTTCACCAACATATCATCCCACCAGAAGCTCGTGGCATACAGGGACGCGGGGAAGGCTACGAAAGGGGATGACTTTAACCCTAGCCAGGAACCTTTGGATCCAGAGCTGGTGATGATATCTGGTGGCGGGAGGCCCCATGGCTCGATAGCCATTGGAGATGGGATAATACGTTGTCCACTCACTCTTCCGGAGATCAAGGCGCCAATCGAGCAACTGTCCTGAGATAACGCGTCGTCCACGGCCAGTCGAACTTGCCATCGAGGTTAGTTGTACGGACTAAGAACACTTTCATCCATTTCATTATGTGTGTCACCATAGATCATTACTGTGGTAACGAGGAATGGTTTTTCAGGCTGCTCTTCAGAAAGAGAGAGCGGCAAACCAGGCTCCTCTTGAGAAAGAGAGATTGGCAAGCCAGGCTGCTCTTCAGACTGCTCTTGATGAGAGGGACCAGAGCACGACACGATTGCTTGAGGAGGAGAGGGCCCGGAATGAGGCGGGTCAACGGGCCCTGTACGAGCTTTTTGTGGTATGTTTTTTTTTCACATTAGCCAAATCATGTGTGTAATGTCTGTTTCAATACTAACTAATACGACCCACTCTTCAGGGTCTGTGCGAGAAGAGCGGTCAAGTCCCTCCGCCGATGCCTGTCTTCTCTTTGATTGGCACGGTGAGTTTCATTATAAACTAGTATTAATAATGGAGTGTCATCATGCTAACTGAGACATTGCAAAATATCTTTTCTGCAGAATAACTCCCGAGCGGCATCGCACGACCCTTCTCCAGGGCAACCGTCTCCAAACGAAGCCGGCGCGAGCAACCGTGGTGTTTCTCCTCCTTGATGACCACTACGGTAAGTTTCTCCTCCAAACTTAGCTTGTTTTCCTCTAAAATGAGATAATTAGCCAATTTAGCTCCAAGAAGACATAATTAGGTAATTTAGCTCAAAAAAGACATAATTAGGTAATTTAGCTCAAAAAAGACATAAAGAGGAGGAGGAGGAGGAGGAGGCCAAGGCCAATTTGGCGTCCCAGCCACCAGAATGTCATCGTGAGAGCGTCGAAGTCCCACACGATGGGCCCGAGGGTCCGGAGAAAGTCCACACCGAGGATGAAGTCGAAACAGCCGAGGTCGATGCCAGCAAGCTAATGGAAAAGTGTTCGCCCCCGATGGTGATGGGAACGTCGCGGGCGAGTCCATGACACTGGAGGCGGTCACCGTTGGCCACCGTGATCCGAAGGCGCTCCCCGCCCGTGGTCGGAATAGCTAGACGACGCATGGTTGCCTCGAGAAGGAAGTTATGAGTGGAGCCCGTATCCAGCAGGGCGACCAACTGCTCGCCATGGATCGTCACGGGCAGCAACATGGTCCGCTCATGGCGGATGCCGGCGAGGGCATGGAGAGAGACGACGCAGGCCGTCGCCGTAGAATCTGCGGCCGGGTCTAGTGCGTCGTTCGTCTCGTCCGCCTCGGTGTAGTCGACCGTCTCCAAGTAGAAGAGGCGGGGGCAGACATGTGTCGGCGTGTAGGGCTCATCGTAGTTAAAGCAGAGACCCTGACGTCGACGGTCCTGCTGCTCGGCCGGGGACAACCTGCGGAAGGTCCGTGTGGCGGCCGGAGGTGCGGCCGTTGCGGCTGGCGGAGGCCGGCCCGGTGCTGGAAGGGTCGGCACGGGTCGACTGAGCTGGCGGCCGCCCCGTCCGGGCGGTTGCTGCAGTGCCTGGGCCCGCTGCTCGAAGGCCCGGGCGTAGTACATGGCGGACTGAAGGTCGGGGGGTTCCCGGAGCTCGAGACGCGGATATTCCTGGCGCGTGGCATGCCAGGGCTTGGAATCGGTCGGCGTAGTCCTGGACCGTTGAGGTAAACGGTAAGCGGCCGAGGGCTGCCAATCTGGGCAGTACCACGGAGATGATAGGACGCGAGCCAGGTGCGATCCGACGCGAGCGTCCGCTGCCCCCGAAAGAACTGCTCGCACTGGTTGAGCCAGTTGAGGGGGTCTTCCGCGCCGTCGTAAGTGGCGAAGTTCAGCTTAGCGAACCGAGGAGATGTCGGCCCGACGTGTCCGGGAGCCGCGGATGTCGGTGGCCTCGCGTATGCCGGGTCGGGAAACTCCGTGCCGTAGGGCGCCGAGATGGAGGACCGCTCGAACGGCAGAGAGGGCGCCGGGTGTTCCGGTGCCGGGGTATAGATCGGACCCGAAGATGATCCGGCTGCCCACGCGGGAATTGGCGATGGCGATGACGGGAACTGCACCTGGTGCAGGGGCCGACCGGTGGTTCGGGGCGCTGGAGGTGCTGCTGTCGATGGCGGCGGCGGCTGCTGGTGCGGCGCCGGAGCCTGCGCCGTGGTGGCCGGTAGCGACTGGTGGGGCAGCCCCCCCAGCGGCGTGGTGGTGGCCGGCCACACCGGCCAGGGAGTGCCCGCGGCGTGGTAGTGCTGCAGCAGCAGCTGCGGCGGCGGCGACGGCGCCCCTCCGTGGAGTGGCTGGAAAGCCGGGGTGGCCCACGGCAGCGACGGCGGCCCGTAGGTAGTGGGGGCGACGCTCGGCGGCGGGGGTTGGGTCCCAGCGAGGCCTCCTCCTCCTCTTTCTTCTCCTCTTTCATATTATCCTTGCTTTAATTAACCCAACAATGACATAATTAGCCCATTTAGCTCCAAAATACCATAATAAGCTCAAAATGGCATAAGAACCTTGGTTAGCTCATGAATATTATATACTTAGCTTGTTTTTCTCTAAAATGACATAATTAGCCCATTTAGCTCAAAAAAGACATAATTAGGTAATTTAGCTCCAACAAGAGGAGAAGAGGAGAAGAAATAGGCAAAATGAAAAGAAAGAAGAAGAAGAGATGAAGAAGAAGTGAAGAAGGAGGAGGAGGAGGAGGAGAAGGCCAAGGACCTTCTATCCTTCTCCTCCTCCTCCTCCTCCTTCTTCTTGATTTCTTCTTCTTCTCCTCCTCCTCCTCTTTCTTCTCCTCTTTCATATTATCCTTGCTTTAATTAACCCAACAATGACATAATTAGCCCATTTAGCTCCAAAATACCATAATAAGCTCAAAATGGCATAAGAACCTTGGTTAGCTCATGAATATAATATACTTAGCTTGTTTTCCTCTAAAATGACATAATTGGAATATTTAGCTCAAAAAAGACATAATTAGGTAATTTAGCTCCAACAAGAGGAGAAGAGGAGAAAAAATAGGCAAAATGAAAAGAAAGAAGAAGAAGAGATGAAGAAGAAGAGAAGAAGGAGGAGGAGGAGGAGGAGGAGGAGGTGAAGGCCAAGGACCTTCTATCCTCCTCCTCCTCCTTCTCCTCCTCCTCCTTCTTCTTGATTTCTTCTTCTCCTCCTCCTCCTCTTTCTTCTCCTCTTTCATATTATCCTTGCTTTAATTAACCTAACAATGACATAATTAGCCCATTTAGCTCCAAAATACCATAATAAGCTCAAAATGGCATAAGAACCTTGGTTAGCTCATGAATATTATATACTTAGCTTGTTTTCCTCTAAAATGACATAATTAGCCCATTTAGCTCAAAAAAGACATAATTAGGTAATTTATCTCCAACAAGAGGAGAAGAGGAGAAGAAATAGGCAAAATGAAAAGAAAGAAGAAGAAGAGATGAAGAAGAAGAGAAGAAGGAGGAGGAGGAGAAGAAGGCCAAGGACCTTCTATCCTTCTCCTCCTCCTCCTCCTTCTTCTTGATTTCTTCTTCTTCTCCTCTTCCTCCTCTTTATTCTCCTCTTTCATATTATGCTTGCTTTAATTAACCCAACAATGACATAATTAGCCCATTTAGCTCCAAAATACCATAATAAGCTCAAAATGGCATAAGAACCTTGGTTAGCTCATGAATATTATATACTTAGCTTGTTTTTCTCTAAAATGAAATAATTAGCCCATTTAGCTCAAGAAGACATAATTAGGTAATTTAGCTCCAACAAGAGGAGAAGAGGAGAAGAAATAGGCAAAATGAAAAGAAAGAAGAAGAAGAGATGAAGAAGAAGAGAAGAAGGAGGAGGAGGAGGAGGAGGAGGAGGAGGAGAAGGCCAAGGACCTTCTATCCTTCTCCTCCTCCTCCTTCTCCTCCTTCTTCTTGATTTCTTCTTCTCCTCCTCCTCCTCCTCTTTATTCTCCTCTTTCATATTATCCTTGCTTTAATTAACCCAACAATGACATAATTAGCCCATTTAGCTCCAAAATACCATAATAAGCTCAAAATGGCATAAGAACCTTGGTGAGCTCATGAATATTATATACTTAGCTTGTTTTCCTCTAAAATGACATAATTGGAATATTTAGCTCAAAAAGAAGGAGAAGGAAGAAGAAGAAGAAGAAGAGAAGAAGAATAGAAGGAGAAGGAGAAGAATAAGGAGGAGGAGGAGAAGAAGAAGAAGGAGGAGGAGAAGAAGAGAAGAAGAAGGAGAAGGAGGATAAGAAGAAGGAGAAGGAGAAGGAGCCCTCCTTCTTGTCCTTCTTCTTCTCTCCTTCGTCTCCTCCTTCTTCTCCTTCTTCTTCTCTTCTTTTTTCTTCTTCTCCTCCTCCTTCTCCTTCTCCTTCCCCTTCCCCTCCTCCTCCTCCTCCTTCTTGTTTTTCTTCTCCTTGTTCTCTTATTGCTTCTTCTCTTTCTTCTTCAATTTAGCTTATTTTTCATATATATGTTGTTGTTCTTCTTCTACTTACTTTCTTATTCCCATTTTGCAGATTGGATGTACTACATGCATGGAAGCTGGCGTTGGAGTGCTTTAGTTTCCGTTTTTATTTGAGTTGATGAACAATGTGTTGGTTCTTTGTATGTGTTGATGAACAATGTGTTGATGAACAATATATGTGCAACTATATGTATGTATATATGGATGAAACTTCGTATGTGTTGGTTCTTTTGATATATGGGATGTACGTTGATGAACAAATGGCATTGATGAGCTTTATATGTATATCATATATGTGTTGTGATCTATTTATGATATATGTGCTCTGAATTATATGTATATGTGATGTGAAATAGAAAAAATAAATAAAAATGGGACAATATAGGATCTTTGCCGTCTGCCAGCTGATGGCAAAGGCCTTTGCCATCAGCCAGCAGACGACAAAGGTGGCACGTGGCGCCCAGCTGTGCAACCTGGGCAGTAGCAGCTGGCCATATAGTCTCTTTGCCGTCTGCCTGCTGGGTGGGCAGATGGCAAAGAAGAAGGCACAGAGGAGGGGGCAGAAGACAAAAGTGGAGAGAGGGGGGAGGGGAGGACACGGTAGACGGCAAAGATAGTCAAGGGGGCAGACGGCAAAGATGGAGGGGGGGAGGGGAGGAGAAGGCGGACGGCAAAGCTTGACTGGGAGGCAGACGGCAAAGATTGCCGAGGAGGCAGACGGCAAAGCTTGACCGGGAGGCAGACGGCAAAGATTGCCGAGGAGGCAGACGGCAAAGGCTCTGTTAACCCCTAACGAAGGCAACGCCTGTCGGCTGCCGTCCCAAACTCTTTGCCGACTGCTCCTCAGGAAAGCTGACGGCAAAGAGCTTTGCCGTCCGCTTTAGGGGGGCAGACGGCAAAGAAGGTCCTATGCCATCGTAGGCTGACGCAGAAAATTTGCCGGCCGTGACAATCTTTGCCATCTGTGGTACTGTCTTTGCCGTCCGGGTATTTGTCTTTGCCGTCTGTGATGGCAGACGGCAAAGAAGGTGATTCCTGTAGTGTTACCTTTGCTTGTTTTCTTCCTCTTCTTTGGTGGCGGCTTGGTGGTCTTTTGGGCGGTCACTTTGGGGCCCCTTCGCCAAAATGGATCACTTTTCTGATGAATAGAAGTGGATTTCAAACCAAGAGCATTGGTAAGTATAAAGAAACGAAAGGCGGCTTGGATTCTTACTGGCGGCACCGGGTTGGAGTGGCAGAAGGCATTGAGCCCAATCTTGGCACATTCTTCCAAAGGCTCACCAGTTAGCTTCTTGATGATTCCAACAATTTCACTCTCTGAGAGTATTTTGTGGTGGAAGCACTGCGGATGGTTTACCGTACAATCATATTCATACATTAGCCCGTCTAGGCGACTCAAGGGAAGAATATTCCACTCCACCCAGCAGCGGAACAGATCAATCTCGATGAGCCCGTTATTGGTCAAAGAATTTAACTCGGAGAAAATGGGGATAAATTCCGACTCTTCCTCTTCTATGAGCTTCTCGGGTAGTTTGAAGTCCATAGGCAGGTGATCTACTCTGAAAGCCGGGAGTGGGTTTTCGCCAGGTGGAGAGGTGTCCCGGCAATAAAACCATGACTCGGCCCAGCCCTTGGGATGGCTGGGCAGAAGGACTGATGGAAATCCATGCTCACGATGTCTTTGAATGTTGACTCCTCCAAGTTCATGGTTGGGACCGTTGGGAAACTCAGTCTGGCGATTCAAATGGAAGAAGTTCCAAAATAAAGGAACTATGGGCTCTCTCTGCAAGTATACCTCGCAAAAGACCTGGAACTGGCAAAGGTTGCTGATGGAGTTGGGTCCCAGGTCTTGAGGATGAACCTTAAGGAAATGCAAGACTTCTCGAAAAAACTTTGACCCGGGTGGTTTAAAACCTCGTTCAAGGTAATCGGTAAAGATGACTACTTCTCCTGCAACGGGATTGGGAATCAACTCGCTCGGGGCAGTTCTCCAACCAATGGTTTCCTTGTTGTCAAGAAGATCCGCCTTAACAAACTTCCCGAGAGTAGAATCATCAATTTTTGTTGGTAACCAGTTGCACTTCGAAATAGCCATGACTACAAAAGAGAGTGGAACAAGGCAATTCAGTAAAAACTATGAAGTGTTCTAACTTGCCGTATGGGTCTACAATATGTTCAAAAAGGATTTGGTGACTCGCCAATGGGTGACATACATCATGACTCGCTGCTCGGGCGGTTCATGGAAGTATCTTTGAAATATTGTAACTCGCTCTTTAATTGGAAAGGAAGGGGCATAGCTATGGTGATAACTTTAAGTCGCTATGGAAGTGGGAGATTAACGGCGACTCTCAAGGGTCCTTTTTCCTTAGGGATATTCTTGGGAGATGAACAAACATGTTTCTAATGACAAGAAGTAAACTATGGATCTATGAGTGGATCGAAATAAGGGAATAATGCTCGGAAAAATGATAGAAGGCTATGAACATAAGGCAGCGACAGTATTGGATCCATGGCATGAAGGCTTAGGATAACGAAAGGACGCGATAAAGTGGTCGTGGATTGCTACTGCCAGAATCTACTACAAAGATGTAAAGCGGATCTAAAGTAAGAGGGGGCGTTCATCGCGTCATGGAGCTAGCTCGCGGGAACAATGGCAATGGCATTCTCGGCTTAATCCTAATAAGGGAATGTGTGTACCTCATGAAAGGAGACCGGTGCCGGGGATGAGAGTGGAGAGCTTCGTGCTTCTTGTTGACTTGGAGGCGCCCGAAAGACCACGGTCGACGGAGGAGCTTCAGGAGCTGGCGACAACGCCAAGGTGCTGGCGCAGGAAGAGGGCGAGCGTGAGGAAGACGAGGGAAGAGATGGAGGTTGGTGACGGAGCTTCCCCCCCCCCATTTCTCCTGCGGTTATTTAAAGGGCTGGAACGTGAATCGAGGCTGTCATGGCGGAGATCGAGGCGACAATCAGAATCTGCGATAATGGCGCTTAGGTTTTCTGGATAAGTGAATATGAAGCAAAAGATCCGTTGGGCGGTTGCGGTATTAAAAACCCCGGAATAAAGGGGATAAGGTGATATCATCGAAGATTGCACGGCGGGTCAGATAAAATTACAATGAGTGGCGACTTATTGTTCGTCGAAAGATAGAAATGGTAAGAGTCGCCCCAAATTGGTGGAGGTTTATTGACATCAATGAATTCAAGACAATCTGGGGCCTAATGTTGGGGATATTACCTACGGATAACCCGCCCTTAGTAGGCCGGGTCATCAAAGGGGCGACTTACCATTCGAAGCATGTCTTGTGGCCCAGAAGCTGGATGGCGGTTCAAGAGGCCGTGAGATGGTAGATTACCAAGGGAGTTCCAAATCGTGGAGAGCACGGCGACTCAGAGATAGAGAAAGCCACAAGGAGTAGCATGGCAGGACTTTTGTAAACCCTAGGGCCTCGACTTCTATATAAAGGCGAGTCCCGGGGAAAGGTCAGGCGGGTTAGAGAGAATCGAGAGCTAGGTCAGGCGAGTTACGCCCTCCTTGTAATCAAAATCACCATTAATCCACACAAAGCAGGACGTAGGCTTTTACCTCCTCACGAGGGGCCGAACCTGGGTAAATCTGAGTCTCGCTTAAGCTCACCCCCTTCGAGTCGCCACCAAGGTGCGATGGCTCCATCTTTAAGTCCTTTCACGAGGACATCAGCTGTGACAAAACGACGACACCTTCCGAGTGAATAATTAACTATTCACTCGGCGCTTAGCCGCGAACCAGTTTTCGCCTAAGTACAAATCATACTCCGAGTGAAGAGCGATCCTCACACTCTGGGGCTTAGCTGCGAACATGATTCGCCTAAGTTAAAAAAAACCTTCTGAGTTAATAACTAACTATTCACTTAACGCTTAGCCGCAAACCAGTTTTCGCCCAAGTACGAATTGCACTCCGAGTGAAGAGCGACCCTCACACTGGGGGGCTTAGTGAGAAAAGGATTCCCCTAAGTTAAAAAACCCTTCCGAGTGAATAACTAACTATTCACTCGACGCTTAGCCGCGAACCAGTTTTCGCCTAAGTACGAATCACACTCTAAGTGAAGAGCGACCCTCGCACTCGGGGGCTTAGCTGCGAACATGATTCGCCTAAGTACGAATCACAGTCCGAGTGATGAGCGACCCTTACACTCGGGGGCTTAGCTGCAAACATGATTCACATAAGTTAAAAACTCTTCTGAGTGAATAACTAACTATTCACTCGACACTTAGCTGCGAACATGATTCGCCTAAGTACGATTCACACTCCGAGTGAAGAGCGACCCTCACACTCGGGGTCTTTGCTACGAACATGATTCGCCTAAGTTCAAAAACCCTTCCGAGTGAATAACTAACTATTTACTCGACGCTTAGCTGCGAACATGATTTGCCTAAATACAAATCACACTCGGGGGCTTAGCTGCGAACATGATTCGCCTAAGTTAAAAAAAAACCTTCCGAGTGAATAACTAACTATTCACTCGATGCTTAGCAGCGAACCAGCTTTTGCCTAAGTACAAATCATACTACAATTGAAGAGCGATCCTCACACTCGGGTGCTTAGCTGCGAATATGATTTGCCTAAGTTAAAAAATCCTTCCAAGTGACTAACAAACCATTCACTCGACGCTTAGCCGCGAACCGTTCTTTGCCTAAGTAAAGATATACTCCGAATGAAAGTAAAAGTTCACACTCGGAGACTTAGCGGCGAGCAAATCGCCTAAGTCAAAAAATCAAATTTCAGAAGCAGGAAAATTCAAAAAGGCTCAAGACGGATTAAAGTCATCCGTGCAGCCATAAAGTACTCGGGTTCCACACCCGAATGAAGTTTAACGGTACATAAACCACTCGACATACCGAGGCAAATCTAAAGTTTTTTGGGAATAACGATAGTTTCCTTCTCAAGGCCTGCCGAGACTTGCTGGCTCGATGAAGGTATCGAGATCAATTCAATCAGCAATGCGTGTCGCAGCGCTGATGAAAGTCTCCATGAAATTCTAGAACGGGAGCTTCTTCGTGTTCACCACTTGGAGTGCCTTTAGCTTGTCTTCTCTCGCATCCTTGCAATGGACCCTGACGAGTGAGAGGGTGACATCAGCTCTATACCGCCCAATGGATTTCTTCCCTGCTTGGACCCTATCAGGAACCCGACCCAGGCGATCCATCCCAACCTCGAGATCGACCTGGAAACTGTCCTCAGGCCACAATTCCTTGTCGATCCTTCCAACAGCAGCCCGTAGCCGAGATATATACCCTTGAACTTTCAGGAGACGAAAGTTGATATGGAACATGTCTACATCCAAATCGTCCGGAACGGGAATCTTGATGGGGTTCAGATTTGGCTCCACCTTGAAGGTTTCCTTCTCAAAGTCTGGGCAGAATTCTATGCGAAAGGAAAAACGAAGCATCAGTCACAATTCATTCGGTGAAATTCACGAACATTCACTCGGCGAACGGAACATACCAATGAGCATCGCCACCATCTTCGTCAAGAAGTCTTTCACAAACTTTTCTATATCGTTTCCCCTCTTCGCCATGGAGTCAAGTTTCCCCCCACTCCAGTCTTTCTTTCTTCATTTTACCATTTTCTTCCACCAACATATTAAAGTCCGCAAGCTTCCGCTCATCAGCTTCAGACTTCTCCTTAAGCTTTGCAATGACTTGGTCCTTGTCTTCAAGCACCTTCTTCATAGCATCATACTCTAGCTGCAGCTGGTTCTTTTCAGATTCTACCTGGGTGTATTGCATCCCAATCTTGCAAGCCTTCTGAAAAACATCAACAATTCGTTTCAGTCGACGCTTCAACAATTTCTACTTCCGAATGGAGAAATAAGTTTTAGTCAAACGATTATTTTTCTACTTCCGAGTGGAGAAATATAATTCATTCGACCAATCAGCGGCCCGCTGCACCCACCCAAGTTCTTAAGACTAATGCCCTTTGTAAACGATCGACATTAGTCTCGGGGACTACACCCAATGGGTGCACTTAGTGTGCCCCCATTGGATCTAAAACTACTCGGCCAGACCCGTCTTGACCGAGTAAAACACTAACTGATTCCCAATTAGACCCCTGCCGAGGCAAGCACTCGACAAAGGTCTCGGGGACTACACCCAGTGGGTGCACTAAGAGTGGCCCCACTAGATACAAAAACACGAGACCAGGTCCGGACTGGCCGAGTCAAAAACAGAGCATGACTCTCAAGTTCAGACTCCTGCTGATGCAGGCATTCAACAGCAGTCTCGGGGACTACACCTAGTGGGTTCACTA
The DNA here is from genome assembly GCF_904849725.1 of Hordeum vulgare subsp. vulgare. Lineage (NCBI taxonomy): Eukaryota > Viridiplantae > Streptophyta > Magnoliopsida > Poales > Poaceae > Hordeum > Hordeum vulgare. The sequence goes on along the minus strand of NC_058524.1, from coordinate 331,606,303 downwards.
AGCGTGCCCCCACTGGAATACACACAAATAACTACACGGCAAACCCCAAGTAGGTGTAAAGTAAGGTTAACAAGATTCAATTGGAAAACGAGATTTACAAGATTTAATCGGAAACTAACTTACAGTTGAACTTACTCGGATATTTGTGTGTAACACCGATCTGGCATCATACGCCAACTTACTGGCCTCGAGCGCCTCCTTAGTCCGTTGCACCATCAGCTCAGCTTGGATCATAGACTCTTTGGCAGCTCTAGTTTGCTCCTCTGGGACGCGGTGCAGAGAAAACGCAAGCAATGAGGAGGTTGGCATCATAATAGTGGTAGCATGGGTTACCGGAGGCGCACTCAGCACAGTCGTCACAATAGTCGACCTAGTCGGAGGGGCTGTAGCCATAGCACCCGAACGGACCAACGATACACTTGACACAGGCGTCGCACGCATTCCCAACGCAGATATTTCAGGCACGGCATGTGTCTTTTCTGCAGCTGTATGTTGCGGCTCTTGTTTGTCATCTAAGAAAATGACGTCTGATGCTGCAACAATGCTGGTGAATTCAGTCGGCAGATGCAATCCACAAAACAGAGTAAAATTAATACTTATCATACCTGGTCTAGGAGAAGGCTTATCCACGACGTCCAAGTCCATGTGGTCCTCTCCAGACCCGATAGGAGTCGACACCCAAGTAGCAACACTGACGAGAAAATTACACACGTTTATCAGAAACTCCGAAAGTCATAATGGGGAAACGAAAAGGATGAATACTCACGCTGAGGCGACCGGCACGACAATTCTCATGGGGGGCAAAGCCTTTGGAAGCTTGGGCGCGTTCGGCTTTGGGTGCTTCGCAGCCTTCTCCACGGAGTCAGTTGCAGCGGCTCGGTCACGCTTCACATTCCTGCTACTCGAGGCGACTGTTTTGCTCCGAGAAGCCGCTGGGTCGTGGTGTTCTTTGGATCGCGGCTCGTGGCGTGGAGGAGGTTATTCTTCTTCTTCACTGTCGTCTAAGGCGTTTTCGCTTTCTTCGCTATCATCAACATATTGACTCTCAGCACTGCCGCCTTCACTTTCCACCCCGAGATCAAACTGCTCCCAGTTGGGTACAGGAGAGTGAAAGTTAGTCCACTCGTACAAAGAACAAAGACAACAGAGTCAGTCAGACAAGTATGCAGTCACTCGACGAAGACATGAACACAATCAGAAAAGATATTACATACCACTTTCCGTGGCTTATTCTCAACAGAATATGGCATGACTCGTTTGGATCCCACAGGGTTATCGCAAGGCCCGGTGATGCTCTTGATCCACCGGCTTACTGTTTCTTGTGAAACTTCCTCAGAGTGCGACTGAGTGGAATCTTTAGAACCAGAGTAATCCGACATGGCATGGTCCCTCGCCTGAAGGGACTGGATGCGCCGGCTGAGGAACGTCTCCAACAGATCCATTCCAGTCAGTCCATTCCTGGCCAAGTTGATCACCTCACCCACAAACATCTCCACTTCTGCCTTCTCATCCTCGAATACATTCAGTATTCTAGGGGCAGTCAGACGATCTAAGGTGAAAGGAGGGAGGCAAGTCGACATGTTCGGGGATGCGATATCATTGCAGTAGAACCATGTCGACTGCCAGTTCCGGACCGAATGAGGAAGGGTCATTTGGGGATAAGTGCTCCTACCCCTTTTCTGGATCCCTAAACCGCCACACAACTAGATGATATTGGTCCTACTGTCCCCTGGATTCGCTTTTTTCACCGTCTGGGATCATGCAGTGAATATGTGCTTGAACAGCCCCCAGTGAGGAGGGCAGCCCGGGAAACACTCACATAGAGTGATAAATGCGGAAAGGTGTGCGACAGTATTCGGTGGGAGGTGGTGAAGTTGTATCCTGAAGTAAAAGAGGAAGCCCCGGAAAAAAAGGTTTGGAGGGAGAGAAAAACCTCATTCGCGAGGAGAAGGACCCACTCCCCCTCGCGAGGCGCTGGCTCAAGCTCCCCCTCTGGAAATCTCCAAGAATTCTCGACCACCATGTCGTGCTCCACGAGATCCAGGATGTCCTCCTTCGTCACGGTGGACGGGAGAAAATCCCCCTGAATCAACCCCGGCTGCACTGCGGTCCGACCAGGCTTCCTCGCCTTGTCGCCCTTCTTGGCGCACTTGAGCTTGGAGGTTTTGCTTTTCGTCATGGCCGCAACGGTGGAGGAAAGCCTGAGCAAAGCTTGCGGGACGAGGGTGGAGGAGAAGCAAGAAGAGATCAAAGATCAAGGCGCAGCCGTAACCCTAGCCCCAGCCGCATTTATATAGCCGATCGACTGAGTCACCGAATGGTGGGTCCTCCAGATCTCAGCTTATCCCGATATCAGAGGAGACGTGATGCGTCGCGATGATGACGGTGCGATAATCGAGGCGTCATTGCTCCACTTGCCCTGACAGTTGCGTCAACCCCGCGAGGCGCACGGAAACCAAAGTTTTGAATCCCGTGAAATCCGGGCCAGCCGCAGTGATCAATCATATCAGAACATCCTGTCAGTCACTCGGAGTAACTTCAAGCATCTAAAATCACTCAGGCACACCTCGCAATAGAATCAATCAAGGCGAATGACGAAGATTTCAATCGACCTGAAGTTTTATCAATCCCAGTAAAATGATCGAGGTCAGTATGACTTGACAAGAACTCACATCGACCCCTTCGTCACTCGAACTCCGATCCATTCAGGGTATAATGTTGGGGATATGTACCGAGGGTAGGGTCACGGGCCTGACCTGAATGTCCGACCCAAGGGAACCTCATTATTAGGCCAAGAGTCACACGGTAGATTCAGCCTCGATGGATATGGCACCTAAAAAGTCACTCAGTACACAAACACTCGACGACCTGTATCCACTCGGAATGGTTCCAATCGACATCGAAGGCTAGAAGTCACCCCCACGAAGGCCAATGGACATACGTTCAACCAATGGTCTTTAGTAGCATTTATTACATGCATACGTTATCAATAACGTATATCTTTAACTCATATCGATTGAGCCCTTAGATGCTGATGCCTTGATGAGGGGTAGCGTACTCTATATAAGCCACCCCTCCCCTCTGCACAAGGGTTCACATCCCGTGTATTTCACAATCCACACTGCAAGAGCTCCCGAGCATTGAGACGTAGGGTTGTTACCTCCAGAGAGGGGCCTGAACTCATACATCTTGTGTACAAGCTTTCTGTAACTAGGACTCTGCCCTCTCCAATCGTACCCTGCACCTCTACTGTCAGGTTCATTCCCACGACAGCAGCAGTTGAAGGATTCCAAAGGCGACAAGGTGGTCAATTCACTACTAGAAAAACAGCTATATCCAATATGGACACTAATGGCACACTATACATGTGGTGCACCATTACTAAATAGTAATGGCGCACCATGTGTAGGTGCTCCATTAGTAACCAAAACAATAATGGCGCACCCGGTAAAAAGTGCGCCATTACTAAGTTTGACCAAGGTTTGACCCAGTCATACACATAGTAATGGCGTACTTTGTATAGGTGCGCCATTACTAAGTTGACATAGTAATGGCGCATCTTTACAAAGTGCGCCATAACTATGTGTATGACTGGGTCAAACCTTGGTCAAAGTTAGTAATGGCGCACTTTGCATAGGTGCGCCATTACTATGTCAACTTAGTAATAGAGCACCTATACAAAGTGCGCCATTACTAACTTTGACCTAGGTTTGACCAAGTCAAAGACATAGTAATGGCGCACTTTGTGAAGGTGCGCCATCACCAAATGCACCCCCCCGGTGTACCGCCTTTTCAGTTAAAAAATAAAAGAAAACGATGGAAATGTCAAAAAAAAAAAGTTCTGCATGTGATATGTGGTCTAGTTGTTGGGAAAATTTACAAATATGAATTTCGACTTTATTTGCAAAATCTCTTTGGAATTTAGTAAAATGGGCATAACTTTTGCATACGAACTCGGATTAAAAAGTTTTTTATATGAAAAATCATCTACTCGAAAAGTTACATCCTAATTCAATTGGGGGAACCCCGTTGAAGATTTTTAAAATCCCCAAAAACCTAACAGAATAAAAGATATTGGGCTATTAAGATCTAGAGGGGGAAAATGGAAAAAAATTCAAACTTAGTAATGGCGCACCATTTGCTAGGTGCGCCACTAGTAACAAAAAAAATTGGTTTCGATACGTAATATGACCAGGAAGTTTGAAATATTTTTTCAAAATTTCATCACACTCATAACATGAACAAAGTCCTAGACATCAACAAGGTTTAATAGGATTGATATGATAGATATATCAACAAGTGCTCGTTAAGTGAGTTGGTGCTGGGGTTGGATAGAACTGAGAAGTTAAGCATGCTGGGGCTGGAGTAGTGTGAGGATGGGTGACCTTCCGTGAAGTTTGACCATGGAGTGCGATTTGACTTGAGATTAAGCATATTGACCCGAGATTAAGCCATAGTGACCCAAGATTAAGAAAAAAAGGAAAAAAATTGAAAAAAAATTGAGAGTTTTTCTGAAAAATAATTGTTAGTAATGGCGCACTTCTATGGGGTGCGCCATTACTAAGTCAGATAGTAATGGCGCACAGTTGGACATAGTAATTTTTTTGAAAAATACTTGTTAGTAATGGCGCACTTCTATGTGGTGCGCCATTACTAAGTCAGATAGTAATGGCGCACTATTGGACATAGTAATGGCGCACTATGGGTGCGCCATTACTATCTGTGATAGTAATGGCGCACCAAATGTGCGCCATTAATAGCAAAAACTGTTGCGCCACTAACAGCCTTTTTTCTAGTAGTGATTGGGATGATTTATGTCGTGACTTGATGGCTCATTACATTCCAATCAGTTTTGTGCAAGAGATGTGTGAGAAGTTCAGGCGCTCGAAGCAAGGGAATTTGTGTGTGTGCAATTACAACATCGAGTTCCAGAATCTTGCCCGTTATGCAAAGAAAAATGTTCCAGATCAGAAGAGCAAGATTTATCAGTTTCGTGGTGGTCTGAAGGAAGATTTGAGTTGTCCCTTGCCTTTCACGATCCTCTTGAGTTCGCCCAGTTCTACAACTTGGCTCTCAGGGTCGAGTCAGCTTTACTCAAAGTTGAGAACTCAAGGAAGCGTTTCAAAGACTCCATTTCGTCTTCCTCAACTCAGGTGGTTCGGAAGCAGCAGAAATATTCGGTTTCTCCTCCTCCGTGGCGGAATGAGCAGTTCAAGCAGTCTGGTCGTCGTGGTTCTTCCCAGCCACCCAACCCAGCTTTCTAGCAGAAGTTTTAGTAGCCGAAGTTTGGAGTTCCTCAAGCTCAATTCCGTCCGCTGTCAGAGGTGACTTGTCACAACTGTGGTCAGAAGGGTCACTACTCTAACAAGTGTACCACTCAGCGGCATCTTCCGCCTCCTCCTCCAGCCAGGCCTCCAAGCAATGCAATGGTGAAGCATAATCCGAGGTCAGCAAGGGTGAACATGGTGAATGCAGCCGAAGCACAAAACTCCTCAGATCTGATCATGGGTAATCTCTTGGTTAATTCTATTCCGGCAAAGGTTTTATTTGACACTGGTGCATCATATTCTTTCATATCATATCCTTTTGCGGAAAAGCATGATGTGCATCATGAAGAGTTGCCAAAGGCTTTATATGTTGTTTCTTCGGGGAAGCTCATGAGTTCTCGTTGGTTCGTTCCAAAGGCTTCTCTTAAGATGGGCAGCTATTCCTTTCTGGCTTCTCCAATTGTCCTTGGTAATTCGGATATTGACCTGATCCTTGGCATGGATTTTCTGCAGATGAATAAGGCTTTTGTTGATTGTCAAGCCAAACAAGTCAAGTTGACTCATCCTTCGGAGGACTTGATCATTTTCGCTGCTCGCGATGACATGATTCGTCTATTTTCCCTCAATGAGAAGGGTGAAATCTCACCCATTTCTCTAGTTCCGGTTGTGTATGAGTATGAAGATGTCTTTCCACAAGAATTTCCAAGAATGCCTCCTCACTGGCCCGTAGAGTTTGTAATTAAACTCAAACATGGAACCGAAGCGGTCTACAAACGTCCGTATAAACTAGGTCCCGAAGAGCTGAAAGAGTTGAAGAAGAAGCTTGATGAGAAAGAACGTCTGGGTCTGATCAGACCAAGTTCTCTCCCTGGGGTTGTGGTGTGTTGTTTGTCAAGAAGAAGGATGACACGGACCGTCTCTGTGTCGATTATCATCCATTGACTAAGAAGACAATAAGGAACAAGTATCCACTTCGAAACATCAATGAATTGTTCGAGCAATTGGAAGGGGCCAAGATTTTCTTTAAGCTTGATCTTCGGATGGGCTATCATCAGATCCGCATTCACGAAGAAGACATTCCAAGACTTCTTTCAGGACAAGCTTTGGCTCTTATGAGTACACAATGATGTCTTTTGGTCTCGCCAATGCTCCTCCGACTTTCTCTCGAATGATTAATTATATCTTCTCTCCTTTCAAGAATGAATTCATCTTGGTTTATCTGGATGACATTCTGATCTTTTCTGAAACTAAGGAAGAGCATGAAGAACATCTCCGACTTGTGCTTGATAAGCTAAGAGAGCATAAGTTGTATGCTAAGTTTTCCAGATGTGAATTATGGTTGAAGGAAGTGGTGTACCTTGGACACATCATCTCTGCCGAGGGTATCAAGGTTAACCCTGAGAAGGTCAAGGCCATTATTCTGTGGAACCTCCTCAGAATGTGAAGCAGCTTCAAAGCTTTCTCGGGCTTGCAAGCTATGCCAGAAGATTTGTTGAGAACTTCTCCAAGATTGCGAAGCCTCTGTCCAACCTTCTTCAGAAGAGCGTGAAATATGTGTGGACTCGAGAGTGTGAATTGGCATTCAATACACTCAAAGAGAAGCTCACCTCAACTCAAGTATTGACTCCTTCTGATGATTCCAAGCCTTTCCAAGTGTTCTCTGATGCCTCTCTCCAAGGTCTTGGTGCAGTTCTGATGCAAGAGAAGAAAGTGGTAGCTTATACCTCCACGCAGTTGAAGCCAAGTGAGAAAAACTACCCCACTCATGATCTTGAGTTAGCGGAAGTGGTCCATGCTTTGATGACTTGGAGACACCTCTTGTTGGGAAGACAGTTTGAGGTCTACACCAATCACAAGAGTCTGAAATACATCTTCACTCAACCTAATCTCAATATCCGACAAACTCGTTGGGTGTAAATGATCCAAGATTATAATCCAAGCATCGACTTTACTCCAGGCAAATCAAATATCATTGCAGATGCTTTGAGCAGAAAGGCCTACTGTAATAGTCTCATTCTGAAGCCTCTCCAGCCTAATTTTTGTGAATCTTTCAGGAAGCTCAACCTTCGAATAGTACCTAAGGTATTTCTTGCTAATCTCCATATTTCTCCTACCTTGGAAGACCACGTCCGCCAACCTCAACTTCTTGATGCTATGGTGAAGAAAGTGAAGATTGGCTTGGCAAAGAGCATTCCAAAATATAAGTTCTTCCGTGTTGATGACATAGATACCTTGTTCTTCGAGGACAGCCTTGTCGTTCCGAAAGGAGAGCTCAGGAAAGTTATCATGGATGAAGCCCATAATTCCCTCATCTCGATACATCCAGGAAGCTCGAAGATGTATCAAGATCTGAAGCAAACCTTCTGGTGGACTCACATGAAACATGAAATTGCTCAGTTCATGAACGAGTGTGATGTGTCTCGCGGACTGAAGGTGGAACATCAACGTCTGGCAGGTCTCCTTCATCATTTGACCATACACTACTGAAATTTATAATTTTGACGTCTCCCATGGCTGACGGCAAAGGGGGGAACCACGGACGGCAAAGGCTTTGCCGTCCGTCAGCAGAAAACAAAGTAGACGTCAAAAAAATCCGGTGAAGACGTTCTTTACCGTCTGCTTTTGTAAAGCGGACGGCAAAGAATCTTTGCCATGAGGGGGCAGACGGCAAATTAAATGGGACGGCAGATCCACCAACGGTCCCGTTAAGTGCTAACGGCCGGCCTCCCCTCTTTGTCGTCTAACCTCCCCCCTTTGCCATGAGGGGGCTGACGGCAAAGGGGGGAACCAGCCCCTCTCTCTCCCCTCTTTGTCGTCTGCCCTACCCTCCTTTGCCATGAGGGGGCTGACGGCAAAGGGGGGAACCAGCCCCTCTCTCTCTCTCCCCTCTTTGTCGTCTGCCCTCCCCCTTTGCCATGAGGGGGCTGACGGCAAAGGGGGGAACCAGCCCCTCTCTCTCCCCTCTTTGCCATCTGCCCTCCCCGCTTTGCCATGTGGGGGCAGACGGCAAAGAGGAGAACCAGCCCCTCTCTCTCCCCTCTTTGCTGTCTGCCCTCCCCCCTTTGCCATGTGGGGGCAGACGACAAAGGGGGGAACCAACCCCTTTTTATTTTATTTCTTATTATATCCAGAAATTTTCACAATAATCAGGATATATATATATATATATATATATATTTGACAAAAATAAATTTGTTTCCGTACTCATAAACATATTAAAATAACTTTCATCCATAGTACATACATATTATGCAAGTTGCATCCGTACCAAACCATATATTACACCAGTTTCATCCACATGCATAAAAAGTTTCATATATATCCATATACTACAATAGTTTCAATACAAGCTTCCGTGAAGCCATGGTACAAGAAATCATCTTCAAGCATTCCATCAATATAATCCAAGCTTCCCGTGAAGTGAATGTAATCTGCAAAATGACAAATCAGAAAGTTAGAAGAATAATACTAGATGAAGAAGTATATGTAGGTTATTTCGGAGAGAACTTAGCTAAGTATAGACCATTTAATAGCTAAGTTAGGTGGAATAGGTCATCTTGGAGCTACATAGACTTATTATGTCATTTAGGAGATAACTTAGCTAAGTATAGGTCATTCGAGAGCTAACTTGGATAAAATATGTCATTTTGTAGCCAACTATGATTATTAATCCATTTTAACCTTATTATGTCATTTTGGAGCTAAATTAGTCATTTTAATGAGCTAACCAAGGTTCTTATGATGATTTTACCTAACTATGTTAATTATGTCATTTTGGAGGATAATTAGCTAAGCATGTCTTTGTTGGGGAAAATAACCTACGTAGAAGAAGAAAGAGAAGAAGCAAGAAGAGAATAAGCAAGAAGAGAAGAAGAAGAAGAAGGAGGAGGAGGAGAAGGAAGAGGAGAAGAAGAAGAAAAGAAGAAGGAGAAGAAGAAGGAGAAGAAGGAGAAGGAGCTTCTCTCCTCCTTCTCCTTCTTTTCCTTCTTGTTCTTCTTCTCTTCTTGTTCTTCTTGCTTCCTTCTTTTCATTTTTCCTCTTTCTTCTTCTCTTGTCCCCTTCTTCGGGCTAAATTAGCTAATTATGCCTTTTTGGAGCTAATTATGTCATTTTGAGGATAATTAGGTAAGGATATGTCATGTTTTATTAAATAGACCATTTTGGAGCTAAGTAAGCTAATTATGTCATTTAGGAGGAATCCTAGCTAACTATAGGTCATTTCGGAGCTACTTGGGTAAAATACATCATTCCGGAGCAAACTATGCTTATTAAGCCATTTTGGATCTAGCTAAGCTAATTATATGCCATTTAATACCTAAGTTAGGGGGGAATAGGTCATCTTGGAGCTACGTAAGCCTTATTTTGTCATTTAGGAGAGACCGTAGCTAACTATAGGTCATTTTTTATTAAATAGGTCATTTTGGAGCTAACTAAGCTAATTATGTCATTTAGGTGGAAGCCTAGGTAACTATAGGTCGTTTCGGAGCCCACTTGGGTTAAATATGTCATTTAGGAGCTAACTATGCTTATTAAACCATATTGGAGCTAAATTGGCTAATTATATCACTTAGGTGGAAGCCAAGCTAAGTATATAATATTCATGGGCTAACCAAGGTTCTTATGCCATTTTGAGCTTATTATTCCATTTTTGAGCTAAATTGGTCATTTTAATGAGCTAACCAAGGTTCTTATGATGTTTTCACCTAACTAAGCTAATTATGTCATTTTGTAGGATAATTAGCCAATTTAGTCTTTGTGGGATGAGTCTAAGCTATGTAGAAGAAGAGAAAGAGAAGAACAAGAAGAGAAGAAGAAGTAAAAGAAGAAGAAGGAGGAGGAGGATGATAAGGAGAAGGAAGAGGTGAATAAGAAGAAAAGAAGAAGGAGAAGAAGGAGGAGAAGAAGGAGAAGGAGCTTCTCTCCTCCTTCTTCTCCTTCTTCTTCCTCCTTCTCCTTTTCCTTCTTCTTCTCTTCTTCTTCTTTTTCCTTCTTTTCATTTTTCCTCTTTCTTCTCCTCTTGTCCCCTTCTTTGGGCTAAATTAGCTAATTATGCCTTTTTGGAGCTAATTATATCATTTCGAGGATAATGAGCTAAGTATAGGTCATGTTTTATTAAATAGACCATTTTGGAGCTAAGTAAGCTAATTATATCATTTAGGTGGAAGCCTAGCTAACTATAGGTCATTTCGGAGCTAACTTGGGTAAAATAGGTCATTCCGGAGCAAACTATGCTTATTAAGCCATTTTGGATCTAGCTAAGCTAATTATATGCCATTTGATACCCAAGTTAGGGGGAATAGGTCATCTTGGAGCTACGTAAGCCTTATTATGTCATTTAGGAGAGAACTTAGCTAACTATAGGTCATTTTTTATTAAATAGGTCATTTTGGAGCTAACTAAGCTAATTATGTCATTTAGGTGGAAGCCTAGCTAACTATAGGTCGTTTCGGAGCTCACTTGGGTTAAATATGTCATTTAGGAGCTAACTATGCTTATTAAGCCATATTGGAGCTAAATTGGCTAATTATATCATTTAGGTGGAAGCCAAGCTAAGTATATAATATTCATGAGCTAACCAAGGTTCTTATGCCATTTTGAGCTTATTATTTCATTTTTTTAGCTAAATTGGTCATTTTAATGAGCTAACCAAGATTCTTATGATGTTTTCACCTAACTAAGCTAATTATGTCATTTTGTAGGATAATTAGCCAATTTAGTCTTTGTTGGATGAGTCTAAGATACGTAGAAGAAGAGAAAGAGAAGAAGCAAGAAGAGAAGAAGAAGTAAAAGAAGAAGGAGGAGAAGGCGGAGGAGGAGGAGGAGGAGGAGAAGGAGAAGGAAGAGGAGAAGAAGAAGAAAAGAAGAAGGAGAAGGAGAAGGAGGAAGAAGAAGGAGGAGAAGGAGAAGGAGGAGCTCCTTCTCCTTCTTCTCCTCCTTCTTCTGATTCTTCTTGTCCTTCTTCTTCTCTTCTTCTTCTTCTTCCTTATTTTCATTTTTCCTCTTTCTTCTCCTCTTGTCCCCTTCTTCAGGCTAAATTAGCCAAGAATGCCTTTTTGGAGCTAATTATGTCATTTCAAGGATAATTAGCTAAGAATAGGTCATGTTTTATTAAATATACCATTTTGGATCTAACTAAGCTAATTATGTCATTTAGGTGGAAGCCTAGCTAACTATAGGTCATTTCGGAGCTAACTTGGGTAAAATGTGTCATTCCGGAGCAAACTATGCTTATTAAGCCATTTTGGATCTAGCTAAGCTAATGATAGGCCATTTAATATCTACGTTAGGGCGAATAGGTCATCTTGGGGCTAAGTTAGCCTTATTATGTAATTTAGGATAGAACTTAGCTAACTGTAGGTCATTTTTTATTAAATAGGTCATTTTGGAGCTAACTAAGCTAATTATGTCATTTAGGTGGAAGCTTAGCTAACTATATGTCGTTTCGGAGCTAACTTAGGTTAAATATGTCATCTTGGAGGATAATTAGCTAAGAATGCCTTTTTGGAGCTAATTATGTCATTTCGAGGATAATTAGCTAAGTATAGGTCATGTTTTATGAAATAGACCATTTTGGAGGTAACTAAGCTAATTATGTCATTTAGGTGGAAGCCTAGCTAACTATAGGTCATTTGGGAGCTAACTTGGGTAAAATGTGTCATTCTCGAGCAGACTATGCTTATTAAGCCATTTTGGATCTAGCTAAGCTAATTATAGGCCATTTAATACCTACGTTAGGGGAAATAGGTCATCTTGGAGCTAAGTTAGCCTTATTATGTAATTTAGGAGAGAACTTAGCTAATTACAAGTCATTTTTATTAAATAGGTCATTTTGGAGCTAACTAAGCTAATTATGTTATTAAGGTGGAAGCCTAGCTAACTATATGTCGTTTCGGAGCTAACTTGGGTTAAATATGTCATTTTGGAGGATAATTAGCTAAGAATGCCTTTTTGGAACTAATTATGTCATTTCGAGGATAATTAGCTAAGTATATGTCATTTTTATTAAATAGACCATTTTGTAGCTAACTAAGCTAATTATGTCCTTTAGGTGGAAGCCTAGCTAACTATAGGTCATTTCGGAGCTAATTTGGGTAAAATAGGTCATTCCGGAGCAAACTATGCTTATTACGCCATCATTGATCTAGCTAAGATAATTATAGACCATTTAATACCTAAGTTAGGGGTAATAGGTCATCTTGCAGCTACCTAAGCCTTATTATGTTATTTAGGAGAGAACTTAGCTAAGTATATGTAATTTTTATTAAAACACTAGAAATAACATACCATTATCGTCATCACATCGGTGAAGCATGGTGGCTCTGGCTTGTTTCACCTCGAGAAGGCTGCCCTGGAGAAGGCTCCACTGTAGAAGGGTCGTGCGATGTGTTTCGGGAGATATTCTGCACCAAACATCGTTTGCAATATGTCGTTAGCATGAGGACACTCTTAAGATCACTGCACTGAAATGAAACTCACCGTCCCCGCCATGTTAATGACTAGCATCGCCGGAGAGACTTGGTCGGTCTTCTCGCACATAGACTATACATTTGGTTTCGACAAGTCAAACTTTTTAGTTATTAACGAAACGAACATTAAAATGCAAGATTTGAAATAATATGAAGAAGAAACTTACCACGAAGAGCTCGTCTATGGCCTTGTTAGACGCATCATTCCGTGCCCTCTCTGCCTCCACCAATGCAGTCGTCCTCTCCTCCAGCTCCCTCATCTCCTTATCCTTCTCTACCATAACCGCCTGCATTGCCTTTCTCTCTTTCAGAATAGCAGCCTGCAACACAACTCATTGTTAGCATTGTAATCATATTGGTTCCAACGCACAACATAATGCGGAAAGATAGTTGAGTACATTAAACTAACCTCGATGGCGAGCTCAACTGGCCGTGGACGAGGTGTTATCTCTAGACAGGAGCTCTTTTGGTGTGCCTTTATCTACCGGAGAGTGCTAGGACAACGTATAAGGCCGTCTCCAATGACGATCGAGCCATGGGGCCACCCGTTGCCAGCTATCATCACCACCTCTGGATCAATAGGCCCCTCGCTCGGGTTAAAGTCCTCCCCTTTCCTCGCCTTCCCGTGATCTCTGTACTTCACGAGCTTGTGGTGGGAGGATATGTTGGTGAAGTTTTCTGGATGCTCGAGGTCAGACTCACAGAATGCCTTGACCTTCTTGTACCAGGCAGTATGGGCCATCACATACAGGTCGTACATCTGTGGCACCTCCGTCTTATTGTGACGCGCCTAAAATAGAGAGAGAGGGGAATTTTTTTTTAGTAAAGGGCTCAAGATAGCATTAAGAATGAATTGCATGAGGCATGAAGCAAACCACATACCCAGTTCTCGCCAAGTTGGATTAAGTTGACGCTCCCTTGATGGTGTGGCACACCAACTATTTTGCCACGCCTCTCCCTGGCGTTGTTGTGGCTGGCCTCCCACGTTTCGAAGCACCACTGATCCACCAAGGCCTCCCAACAATCCATATTATCCACACACCATCTCGGGGGCACCTAAGTTAATAAAGAGAAATTTGAGCGAGTAAGAACCAAATCAAGGAACCTAACTACAAAGCCTTAATAATATGTAATTACCTTCATCTAATGCTCCTTCTCCATATTAGAATCATGGCAATTCGGCTTGTCCTTCGTAATACGCCGCGTGGCATAGTAGTCTCGAATAGCCTGCACCCGAGCCTCGTGCCAAAAGTTTTGAAGTAGGCGGCGACATTCGGTTTCGATAACCTTTGTCGCGTCCTCCTCGTATCCCTCCTCACACCTGTAGTAGGTCTGCAAACGAGACAACACTGATTAGTACAAAATAACTAACTATGGTCGATTTATAATTGTGTGAAGGAGAAATTACCCAGAATTGACGGATCACCATGTCGGCCCTCGTGTGGCACAAAACACCGTCGATCTCCACCTCCGGCGGGGCTGGGGCACCCAAGTAGTGCTCCCAGGTCATTCCTACCTCTCGCTCCCGACCAGGCAACGTAACAAACCCTGGGAAGTTTTGATGGCAAAGCACACCAAGGACGTTGTTGGGCTTGAGGACACCCTTGGCAACAATCCAACCCCTACGGTATGACAAATTAAAGCCAAAACATTAGATATTTGAGAAAACGTGAAGGCAAAAGGTTAAATAAGAGTAAATTAACTTACTTGTCCCCATTTGGCCTAATCGACCACCTCTGCTCACGGGTCTCCGGCACGAGCGGGAGCCCCGAAGTACCACGCTGGTAGACGGTAGCCCCCTCACCCAGCTCCTCGTCGCTACCAGCATGACCACTTGGCTCAGCGCAGGTATCCCACTGGGTCTCTCGGGACGTACCCTCATTCCTGCTTTGCTCCGGAGTCGCCTGGAACGATGTCTCTGGGACATGAGTCTCGTGGGTCGAAGGCTCATCGACCTGAGGCTCGTCGACCCAAGGCTCGTGAACCGGAGACCGTGTAGCCTCCACCTCAAACGAATCCACCCTAGAAGTCCTGTGCTCAGGTGAATTATCTTGGGGCGGTGGCGGAGACCATGTAGCCTCCACCTCAGAAGGCGTGGCAGCCACCGCCCTACCTCTCCTGCGGCCACGTGTACCTTTAGTAGAACATAAATACCAACATGAGTACAACATAAATACCAACATGAATACAACGTGTACCTTTAGTACCTCTCGGCTTCACGGGGGGTCAACCTCCTCTCACGGGGGGCGCTCCTTGCAGAGTAGAGAGCAATGCTCTCTGAAGAGGCAAGGCAGGAATGGAAGTACCCATCCCACCACCCGCTGACGAAGAAGGAGCCGCGGATTGCTTTCGACCCTTTCCCACCATCTTTCAACACCTCTCATGACAAAGAGTAAATGAAATTAGTACAACATAAATACCAACATGAGTAATAAAATGTATATAATTAAAGTGTATCATCGTCATAAATATCAACATGACTAATAAAAATTGAATACCTAATATGAACTCAAAATTTATATATAGTAATAGTTGAATACCTGACATGAACTAATAACAACCGTGCTCGTCTATATATGCTTCGGGGTCAATAAATGCATCATGATCATCACTATCATCAATAAATGCATCATCATCATCACTATCAGGAAGAACATGTGGAAGGCCACCATTATGTAATCAGTCAAGAAGTGACAGGTCATCCGCAAAAGTAACCTCTTCTTCTTCCAACTCTTCCTGTTCGGGCTCACGGGTTAAGACGGATTCACTGTCGCTGTCTACTTCAATGTTCTAGGGTGAAGTAGAGCGGTTCTTGAAATGTTTCTTGGACATATGTGTTTCTTGGAAGAATTCTCCTTCATATGTGTCTGGGTTAATGTGAGGTTCGTAATCCTCTTCATTGAGGGTAGGTGATCTAAAATGTGGTGGCACTTCATAAACGACATCCCAACCTTTGAGATTTGGATCAGTTTGGCAGGCCCACGGTAGATAGAAAACTTGTGTCGCCTGTTGAGCCGTAATATAGACATCGGGAACATCTAAGTGGGTGTTTTGGTTGATTTCGACTAGTCCTATATGTTCATGAGTCCTTCTAGTCTCCCTCGGCTCAAACCAATAACATTTGAAGACTATGCGGTGGGTTTTCACCATAGAATAGAAGATCATAAATTGCTTAAACTCTTCCATAATACTCGGTGCCTCCTTCACCGATAGCAGAGACAGAACAATTTGTAGTCTTTTGGTCGGGCATAGATAGCTCTTTGCCAAAGGTACAAAAGTGATACCCGTTGATGTTGTATTTGTCAAATGAACGGACCTTATAGTCAAAACCATTAGCGACTTGTCTCAACTCGGCGTCCATAGACTCTGCATCAGCCTACAAGTTTAATATGAAAGAATGGATGCATTAGCCGCAAATTAGACCAAGAAATCAAATGGGCCCTTAATGGTAATTAATTACCCTTTGTTTGAACCAAGAGATGAAGCAGGGATAGTCGCCTCCATGCTTTGCGAGAAGCTCATACTCTTCGAAGGAATCCTTTTCGATGACCGCTCCATCCAAGAATTCGGCGACGTATCGACTATATCAAATATCCTAGAATAAGAGTAGTTCAAAGAAATTAGAAGTTGCGGAACAATAATTTACCAAGAACTTACTCGATGTACGGCCGCACTTCTGTTAGGTTGGTGAAGATATACAATGAAATGGTCCGCCATTCTTCGAC
Organism: Hordeum vulgare subsp. vulgare; assembly: GCF_904849725.1. Lineage (NCBI taxonomy): Eukaryota > Viridiplantae > Streptophyta > Magnoliopsida > Poales > Poaceae > Hordeum > Hordeum vulgare. The sequence continues at coordinate 331,589,845 of NC_058524.1, read as the reverse complement.
ATCCAACGATTTCCCTTTCGAAGCACCGGATGGTGCGAACTTACCTTTGAATAGGATGAGGTTGGATCGAACTTTTTTTGGATCGCCATCATTGTACCGAGGCTTCGGGTTATGAAAATGATGATTTTTGGCGTCGTAGTGTGTTGTCACGAAGTTTTCCGCCTACTCAGTAATGAATGCCTCGGCCATCGATGCTTCAATTCTACATTTATTTTTACACTTAGCTCAAAGCGTCTTCTGCATCCTCTCAGTTGAGTAGAACCATCGATTTTGAACGCCCCCCCCCATTCTTGCCTCGGTCGGGAGATGCAAAATCAAATGTTGCATTGGATTAAAGAAGCCCGGTGGAAAGATCTTTTCTAATTTGCAGATCTACTCCGTCGCCAACTCTTCCATTTCATCTAGCACGCCAGGCGATAGTTCTTTCGCACAAAGAGAACGGAAGAAATAGCTCAGCTCTGCCAGTACTAGCCATTCATCCTCAGGGATAAAGCCACGCAACATCACCGACATTACCCGCTCAATCCATATGTGTGAATCATGACTCTTGAGACCAAATATTTTCAATTTCTCAAGACTCGCTCCCCTCTTTAGATTCGCAGCATACCCATCGGGGAACATCAACCGCATTTTCACCCACAATAGCATTTCCCTCATAGCTGGCCTTTCAAGATTGAACCATGCCTTTGGCTTCACTATGCTTTGCTTTCCTTTCCGTTGTCCCAAGTTTTGCAACGGTCTATCACATAAAGCCTGCAGGTCGATTCTAGCCTTAAGATTATCTTTTGATTTCCCCTCTATGACGAACAATGTACCAAAAATGGCCTCTGCAATATTCTTTTTAGTGTGCATCACGTGATGTTGTGTGGGCAAAGGAGGTCTTTGAAGTAAGACAGATCCCATAAGCATGACTTGTGAGTCCAGGCGTGTTTCGTATTATACCCTTTGAAGTATCGTGGACGCAAAGGATCAGGCTCGAGAGCGTTTAACTGATCAAGGGTCTGTTGGCCTGTCAACGCAGCTGGTGCAGTGTGTGTGACAACTCTACCTTTGATGAAATTCTTCTTCTCTTTTCTGAACTTATGGTCACGATCCAGGAATTGTCTATGCATGTCGAAGCAAGAAAACTTGCGACCAGCCTGCAGCCAACGGAACTGAAGAGCTGCCTTGCATGTGGTGCACGGGAACGTTCCATGCACACACCAGCCAGCGAATAGCGCAAACGCCGGATAATCATGCGTCTAGTACATGTACCACACATGCATTTTGAAATTTGTTTTGGTAGCCGCGTCGTAGGTCTTGATCCCATTATCCGAGGCTTCTTGCAATTCATCCTTAAGCGGCTGCATGTACACATTCATATTCTTCCCCGGATAGTTGGGCCCTGGAATTATCAACGTCAGGAAAATGTTCTTTCTTTTCATAATCTCTCCTGGTGGCAAATTGAGTGGAATGACAATACATGCCAACAACTATATTGTGCTGCCGTCATACCATACGCATTGAACCCATCCGTGCTGATGGCAACTCTAGGTTGCCTTGGATCTTCTCACCTATCCTTATGTAATGCATCGAAGTGCCTCCACGCAAAACCATCTGAAGTGTGTACGAGGATCTTGTTCCCATCCGCATCTAGTTTGGTTCTTTTGCCTAATTTGTGCCATGTCATCTGTCTGGCCGTCTCTTTGACCATGAAAAGACGTTGAAGTCTTGGTACGATTGACAGATACCGTAGAACACTAATGGGTATTTTGGTCTAATTGTTCTCACCCATACCGTTGTCTACCACAATATACTTGGAAGAATTGCAAATGGGGAAATAGTTCAAGGCCGCATACTCAAGCCTAAAGAAGGCACATCCATTCTCACAGGCATGTATCTTCTCATAGGGCATCTTAAGTACATGGAGGATTTTCTCTGATTGGTACAGGTTTGCACGCAGTTATCGTTATCGTCGCGTCGTAGCATTCTCTGCCTAGGTTGAATTGAGCCTTCAACGCCATTACTTGCGCGATGGCATCCAGCTGACAAAGCTCAGTCTGCTCGTGGAGAGGACGTTTTGAAGACTCCAACATTTCATAGAAGGCCTTTGCAGATTCCTCCATCTCATCGTCCGGATCCCGAGTATCATCAAAGTCTTGCACCATGTCTTGAATCCCGGTACCATGCTCGTCGGTGCGACGACGAATCATCTCAGCTCTGGCATGTTGGTTAGACAAACCATGAAATGTCCACACCGTATAATTAGGCGTAAAACCCCACTTCTGCAGGTGTTTACCCATTTCAAACTTTGTCTGCTTTTTCCAGTTGTCGCAGTTGGGACAGGGGCACCATGTTTTTTGCTGGCCATTTCCAAATGCGGCTCTCACAAACCCCCTAGTTTTTGTTAACCATTCATATGTCATGTCTTTCTGACTAGGGTGACCAGTGTACATCCAAGCACGATCACTCATGTTGCCTAGCTACCTATGGGCACACAAGAAATAAATATCTAATTCATCATCTATATTCATACGCTAATCAAGTTTGTCAGTTTTATTACGTCCATGCAACCTACACGCTAATAGGTAAATATAGGTCCTAATCACACCCGAGTATGTGTAGATTGGGTTTGTTTTCCCATGCTCTTCTCTAGATGCGATGCAGAATTTCGGCAGCACCTCCCCGATGTGTACACGGAGAACAACACGGAGGCACTGACGAAATTCTGCATCGGATCCAGAGCACAACATACGGGAAGACGAACCCAATCTACACATACTCGGGCTGCCCATGGATAATGTTGGACAATTCGAAAGGATGGCAGTTATAAATATGCAAAGAAATGCATATTTATAGATGTCGCCCTTCTGAACGGGAGACGCATACTGGTGACGCATACTCATGATTGAAGAAACCTATAGCTAGCAAGTTTCATCGGCACGAAGACCGGGACAGAGAAAATTAAGGGGGTAGCAGGAGAAGTCATTTGTGCTCACCAACAAACGCAAGGGCGGAGCTCGTCCAACGCACGTGGAGGTCGTCGAACAACCGCACATTGAAATTCACACGATCAACACAAATATGATGTTTTTATAATTAACATAATTGGAAAATATGTGACCTAACTCATAATTTACAAAACTATGACCCCGTGGGCCTTTAGAATATATGGGCTAATTATGCCATTTTGGACTTATTATGTCATTTTGGAGCTAAATGGGCTAATTATGCCATTTTGGACTTATTATGTCTTCTTCTCTTCTCTTCTTCTCTTCTTGTCTTCTTCTTCTTCTTCTTCTTCTTCTTATTCTTCCTTCTTTTCCTTTTTCCTCTTCTTATTCTTCTTCTTCTTCTTCCTTCTTTTCCTTTTTCCTCTTCTTTCTTCCTCTCCTCCCTTCTCTTTCTTCATCTTCTTCTTCTTCTTCTTCTTCTTATTCTTTCTCCTCCTCCTCCTCCTACTCGTCTTCTTCTTCTTCTTCTTCTTCTTTTCCTTCATCTTTTCCTTCTTCTTCTTCTACTTCTTTTCTTCTTCTCCTTTTTTCTTTTTCATTTTTCCCTTCTTTTTTTCTTCTTTTTTCTTCTAACCTAACTAACTAACCTAATTGACCTAATAAACTAACTTAATAAACTAATAAACTAACCTAATGAAAAATAAAACTAACCTAATTATAAACTAACCAAATTAACCGAAACAAAAAACATAAAAAATGGAAAAAAGGGGCGACCGACGGTGGTACTCACCGGCGGGGGCGGTGGGGCGGTAGTGGCACCAGGGGCGGCACGGGCACTGGGGGCGATGGGGGCGCCTGGCGTGGCAGGGCGCCGGCGTGGGGGATGAGGGGCAGGGGTGGGGTGGGGTGGGTGGGGTGGGGGAGCGGTGCAGGGAGGAGTGTCGGCGAGGGGTGGAGTGGGGTGGGGTGGGGAGCGACGTAGGGAGGAGAGGGGCGGTGAGGTGTGGAGTGGGGGAGCGGCGTAGGGAGGAGAGGGTCGGCGAGGGGTGAGGTGGGGTGGGCTCCGGCGGTGCGGCGGCCGTGTTGGGGTGGCCCAGGGCGGGGCGGGGGCCGGAGCGGTTCCAGTGGTGAGGCGGCGGCGCTGGGGTGGGGTGGCGGCGCTGGGGTGGGGCGGCGGCGCTAGGGTGGGGTGGCGGCGGTGACGCTGGGGTCGGGTGGCGGTTGAGGTGGAGAGAGGGGAGAGATAGTGGGAGAGAGAGTGGGGGAGCGGGTGGGGATGACGAACGTTAGGGGTCCATCCCATTTGCCGTGTGCAGCGGACGACAAAGGTAGTTAGGCTGACGGCAAAGGGGTGGGGTGGGGCGCGGTGGTGTGGAGACGTTATCCTCAGATCTTTGTCGTCTGCCTTCACTACCTTTGTCGTCGGTTGACAGACGACAAAGAGGTGGTGTGAGGTGGGGTGGGGTGGGGTGGTCTCCGGCCGTTAGCCTCAGATCTTTGACGATTGCCTCGAGCTTCTTTGTCGTCGGTTGGCAGACGGCAAAGAGGTGGCTGATGGCAAATAGGTTTTTTGCCATCAGCCATATCTTTACCGTCTGTTTTCTCAAAGCTGACGGCATAGAGGTTCTTTGCCGTCTGCTGGCTGATGGCAAAGATGTGGGAGACGACAAATAACTGAATTCTAGTAGTGATACCCGAGTGGAAATTGGATCATGTGGACATGGATTTTGTCACTAGGTTCCCTAACTCCAAGAGAGGCAACGATGCCATCTTCGTCGTCATCGACAAGTTGACCAAAGTTGCTCATTTCCTTCCGGTCAAACAGTCTATCTCGACAGGTCAACTAGCAGAGTTTTACGCGTCAAGGATAGTCTCTTTGCACTGTGTTCCTATGCTCATTTCTTCAGATCATGGAAGCATCTTTACTTCCAAGTTCTGGAATTCCTATGAGACTGCGATGGGTACTAAGATGCGTTTCAGTACAACCTTCCGTCCTCAGACAAGTGTTCAAGTGGAGAGAGTCAATCAAATCGTTGAAGATATGCTGAGAGCTTGTGGGATTTCTTTTGGCATGAAGTGGGAAGACTACCTCCCGTTTGCCGAGTTCTCATATAACAACAACTTTCAAGCAAGCTCAATTGGTCTGCGACTCGTGAGCGTTAGATTCTTGGGAATGACATGATTTCGGAAGCAGAAGAAATGTGTCGTGTCATTCGGGATAATCTCAAAGCAGCTCAGTCCCGTCCGAAGAGCTACTATGATACCAAGCATCATGACATGAATTTTCAGATCAGTGATCTTGTGTATCTCAAAGTGTCTACCACGAAGGGCACTCAGTGTTTTGGCATCAAAGGAAAGCTTGCTCCTTGCTTTGTTGTTCCTTTCAAAGTTGTTGGCAAGAGAGGTGATCTTGCTTATCACTTAGAGCTTGCATCCAATTTCTCCAATGTGCATGATGTGTTTCACGTCTCTCAGCTCCGGAGGTGTTTCAAGATCCCCGAGCGAACAGTTGACCTCCAAGATATTAATCTCCAGCCACAACTCTCCTACGATGAGCATCCAGTTGCAATTCTTGAAGAGACTGAGCGCAAGACCCGCAACAAGTCTATCAAGTTCCTCAAAGTTCGATGGTCACATAATTCTGATAAAGAAGCCACTTGGGAACATGAGGACCTTCTCCGTTCCGAATTCCTAGAGTTCTTCTAGTCCTAGATCTCCTGTTGTAGTGTGGGAGAGTTGTAACAGCCCCAGTGCAACCTTTTCCTTTTATGTAACCTTCCCATATATGACACCTTCCGTTTTGGTTGTGGAGTTGAAATAAAGTTTAAGCTTGGCCTACATCACTTGCTGCATCATGGACTCATCAGCATTGTATCATTTGTGTTGCATAATGCTTGTTCAAGTGAAATGTGAGTGGTTGTGGTGAGGTGTGTGCAATTGTTGAGTAAGCACTAGCATGTGGGTTTTCAAACTTTGCAAAACCTTGGTTTCTTCAACTAGGGAAAATTCTCTTCTTTTATTTTGGTGCTGTTTTAAAAGTTACTCGATTTGGCCAAATAAAAATGTTGCATCTTCCCCAAATATTCTGGTTGGAATTCTGGTGAAGTTAATTCTGGTGTGAATTGCTTTTGTACCTTCAAAACCTTGCAAAACAGTTTGAATTAAATATTTTGGGTGATATTTTTGTTGCTGTACAAAAATGCCAAGTCATTTTACTAAAACGGTGCATAATATTGTGAGGCCACAATATTTTTATTTTTGCAAAACCCCTTTGTATTTTCTCTGTGTGCATTTTTAGATGTTTGTGGGGTTTTAAATAAAACAGAGGGTGTTTATTTATTCAAGAGAGATGCTTACCTGTACCTTTCTCCCTCTCATCGCGCAGCCTCGCGGCCACCAGCCAGCCAAAAGCACGACTGTGTCGTCCTCGTTTGTATGGCGCATCAGCAACAACCACGTCAATGACCTCGGCGATTTGACGGCCGACGGTAGCCCTAGGGACCTATAAAACACGTCCTAGACCTAGTCGATGCTCCCCTATCTCCATTCCTCCCTCCTCCTCCCATCGCCCCCACAAGTAGGTCTCCCCTACGCTCCTGCCGTCGCCATGGCCGCCATGCTCCAAACCTGCTCGAGCTCACGCTCGGGGTAGCGTCCCCATAGCGCCCTTCTCCCTCGAAACCCTGGGAAGGAGTCCTTGTAGCTTCTCCTTCATCCCCGACAGCGAATCTGTTGTGGGCAGCCCACGGAGCACCGTCCCCGAGCTCGTCTTCCTCCTGCCGACCGGAGTAGAAGAGCGTCGTTGTTCCTCGCCTCATCATCGTCGTTTAGCTGCGTCCCGAACATCGTCATCATGTCCAAGGTAGTGGAGGTACCTTCCTCTCCTCCTCCTTTCCTTCCTTGTCGCGTTAGCCCCCCGTAGTTCTCGCAGCTGCCGCTCCATCATCGTGATCTCCGTGCTCATCACAAGGTCCGTTTTGTTTTTATTTTGTGGTCGACGATAGAGTCGTGGTAGTGCAGCCCCTCCGCCCATCGTGCAGCGCTCCCGCCTGCTGGAGGATGTGCATTGCTGCCCCGCGCGCTCCCGTGTGCATGCACACCTTGCGCGGCTCGCTTGCCAATGTGCCACCTGCTGCCCCGCAACCCTGCGTGCGCCGCTCGCCTTGCTTGCTGCATCTCGCTCCAACCCCCGGGAATGGAACCCCCTTGCATTCCCGCACCCCCGCCGGAGATCTCCTCCACCGGAGAGCGTCGGTGGTAGCCGCCGTCACCGCCATTACCTTCTCCCCGCGTAAGGTTGAAGAAGGGGCCATCCTCCGCTCAGAGTAAGCCCATTAGGAGCCGCACCCCATATAAACCGATGACCCTTACCCAGTGCAGTGGTATAGCCCCCGTCTCCGTCCTGGGAGGCCCTGGGTCGAATCCCCCACGCGTCCCTTGTTCCTCCCTTTTAATTCCACATGACCATTGGGCCCCGGACCCACATGTCAGCTGATGGGGCCAGGTACGGATCAACCAACTGATTTCTCAAAGAAATTAGTCGGGTCCTGGCCCATCAGGTCTGGTGCTTGTCGCTCGTTGGATGTGGTCAACGGAATCTCGCAGGGTCATCCCCTTCCTCTCATCGCAGCTGCAGTGGGAGCAAAAACGAAATGCTTCGCTGTTTGAAGCAATGCCGCCCCGGGTTGCAGAACGAGCCACATCATCGCCGGCGTGGCCACGCTAAATCTGTGCTCCTTCTCAGCAGCTGAAGACACCGATGATGTTTCACTACAACGAGCAGCCGTCGCGGCGAGTTCCATCGCAGCAACCGAAGATGCCGGCGATGTTTCACTATAGCGCGTAACCCAGCGAGGCGAGTTCCATCGCAGCAGCCGACGACCACCAGAGATGTTTCACTGCAGCGTGCAGCCGGCGTGGAGATTTCCATCGCAGAACCCCAATAGCCTCCGACGAAGCTTCATTGTAGCGCCACCGTCGCGCGCCGGTGCTCCGTCGCTGCACTAACCGCCTCGCCATAAGCTCCATCGCAGCACCCGAGGCCGGCGACGAAGCTTCCCTGCAGCGAGAGAGACAGCAGTCGGCGGTGCTTTGCAGAAGTAGAATGGAACGAGAGGATAAGTTAGGTGCGGTGGTGGGGATAATTATGAAAGAAGGGGAAGGGTGAATGCGCACATAGGCAGGACGCGTGTCTCATGTTCGAGGCGGCTTACGAGAGAGACAAAATCAGTCGGTTGGTTTTAAACTATTTCCTTTTTATTTCTATTTTTGTGTGTGTGTGTTTTATTTATGTTTTGGTGTTATTTAAAAACTAGAATATTTCCAAATATGGACATGCCAGATTTGGCAGTGGCCAAAGTGGCAAGTTTTGATTTATAGTTCCATTGGAATTGTGTGGGGGATTTCATTCTAGTTTGTGTGACATTTCTCTACAGTAATATAGGGGTATAATATATGGTTTTGGGGTAGAATTTACCAAGGAATCCAATGGTGGAATTGGATTTCACTTTTGATCAATTTTGCAAACTTCCATTTTGTCATGAGGTGGCATTTTGTCATTTTTGTAGTATTTAATCTGTGCATTCTTTGAAGTTTGTGCCAACATGAAAGTTCTAGCATTTTGTGAATACTAGGGCCTTGTATTTTGTTTGGCATGATACTCCATAGATAAGTGGTTACCTTGATGTTAACATGTGTGGCAAATATTGCTAGTTGCATTGCTAGAATAATTTCTAAGTGTGGGTACTGTGATTTTCTTTCCCTGTTGTGAGCATCGTTCCCATGGTTGTGTTGATACTTGGTGATTGCACCGATGGCATGAATTGTAGTGGTTGAACCCCTCTGCAACTTGGCGCTGCAAATTTATTCATAGGACTTTGCATCATAGTTTCTTTCCTTGTCAAAGTTGCTATTCGGTTGGAAATGGCAGCAAGTGAAAATCTGTGATTTTCACTAAGTGTGAGATTCTGTGATTATTTTCCTGCCCTGTTACTTTGATGCTAGCAAGTATTTTGTTGGGTTTTAGCCCAAGTTATAAACTAGTGAATTGTAGCTTTTGAGATCCTCCATCATCTTGTTAATGAATCTTGATGTAGCTTGCTGTAACATCCCAATTTTCCTAAATTCGGATGTTAATAGATCATTCATATGCATCTCATATTTTCCCTTTGCATTATTTGCTCTTCTGAGAATTTTATTCATTTTGCAACTTCGGGCAATTTATTGGAGTGGAGATAATATGACTTCTCCCGTGTGAAATAAAAAGTTCGTGATATTTAAAATGTCGTTTGGGGTTATCCGATTTGATTTTGCAAGTTTTTATAATGCCCGAAATTATTTTTAGTTAAGTTTTTAAATGCTATTTGTGTGGCCTATTGCATTAAAACTATTTTCAAAATATTTGCATTAGGTGGAACTAGGTTCCTTTATTAGTTATTAGGTGGATTTATTTTATATTTATATATATCTATATTAGATTTATATTATGTATATCTATATATACTTATTTATATATATTGCTATGTGCGTATATATATATATATTATATATATATATATGTATGTATTTTTGTATACGTATTTTATCGTCATTATTTTCTCTTTGTTTTTTAAAAAAAATATATATATTATTTACTTATTTACTTTTTGTGGTTTTATTTATTAAAAAAAAACACCAGGGGCCAGCCCACTAGCACCAAGCTGGCAGGCCAGCGCCCTAGGCACCACCAGCACGTCACGTGCACTAGCACACCACGAGCAACCCTTGGCTTGACCGAGCCAGCTCCTGGCTTTGACCCAGCACGAGCCAGCCCAGGCTGCATCTTCCCACAAGCCCCAGGCTCGAGATGAGTCCCACCATGACCGTGGCTAGGATTCCTGCTTCGCCCACGACTCCTGTCCCGAGTCGGACCCTTTCCAGAGACGGACGAGGAGACCGCCCCAGGACTCACCTCGCCTAGAAAGCCTCCGCCTCGTATTGCTCGCGCACAGGAGCCGCCTTCGAGCTCGCGGACACGCCGCCGCCTCGCATCCTTCACCAGCAGCGCCGAACCACCTCGCGCGATCCGTTCCGCCGCCGCCTCCCTTGCACGCACAGCGCCACCGCCTTGCACACGCAGCAGCCTCGAGCACCGCGGAGCAACGACGCGCACGTCCGAGTTCGTCCGTGTTCGTCGGAGTTCGCGGAGCCGCCGTCACCGGAGTCCGTTCGACCGCCACCGGAGCACCATCGGAGGAGCCACACCGAGGCGGTTCCGTTTTTCCCCGCTGTTCATGGTGAGAACGCACACACGAGCGATTCATCAAGTCTTGATGAACAGCTTCAGGACGAAATAAAATCTCTTTTAATCTGTTTTTAGCTGTGTCAGATTCTCGGTATAATTTTGAAACGCGTTTATCTTTTTACTCGTAACTCCGATTCAGGAAATTCTTTTTCGTGTGATCTTGTATTGATGAGGAGAACATGTTAGAACCAGTAGTTTTCAGTTTTACGAAAATTAATTTTTTTTTGTTAAAACAGATTATTTTAACCTACCGGAGGCCATATTTTGCAAACCATAAATCCGGTTTAGTTGATTCTTTTTGCATTGTCATCGTATCAGCATGTAGATGATTTTATACCTGCTGCCATGCTATTTATGCTTTGGTTTTAAACAAGTTGTTTTATTGCCGATGATTTTATTTGGTGTTATTTGATTGTGGTGATTGATTGGTGTGATTGTTTGCAACCTGTAGATTGTGCGGAGTGCGACGCAAACTATTGTCAGGAGTGTGACTTTCTGAATCGGAATCAAGGCAAGTTACATGTTGATCATCCTTTACCTATTATTTTTCTATGCATGTAGTATTATATCACCCTATGAAAATTATGCATGTATAGGAAGATTATTATTGCTATGCTATTGAGCTATATCCCCTTGTCATTGAAGATCGTGGTATGTGTGGTTTTGCTATGCTATGTAGACGGGGATTGGTTCCTGTGTTCATTGAGATTATGTGAGGATTACTACAAAATAAATTGAGTAGCAATTCAGGATATAATACACCTCTGGGCGGATATGGTATTGCTGGGTGGTTTCAAGAACATCATGGTTTCTACCCTCTGAATGTAAGTGGAATGCCGCCCAGGTTCAAAAGGATCAGACAGACTTAGTGACTAGTAGCTTCCGTGTGCAACCACTAGCTATATGGGCTCTAGCTTAGTTGAGTAGGTTGTGGGAACCTTGCCTGGGCAAAGCTAGCAGAGGTAGATATAAATAGGTGTACCGGCTTGCCGTGGGGTGGAGGTGAATGCTTCTGAAAACTTTGTCTCAATCTTCGGGTTGGGTCTAGTGGGTACAGTGTGCAAACCTCTGCAGAGTGTATAAACTAATCATGATTAGCCGTGTCCCCGGTTATGGACAATTTTGAGCAGCTAGGCCATTAGAGTTGTTGGATGATCTTGACAGATGACACACTTAATAAAATTTGATGGGAAACTTAATGATGGTAATAGGTTGGAGTTGGAGATGCCAATTCAACCATATGTGAGTTATTGTAGCAAACAAACTAAAACATGACTATTAGGTAGCTATGAGGATAAAATCAGCTTTCTGCAAAATAACCATCAGCCTTTCTCTTGTTATACTATGCATATACATGTAGGTCTGTTATATTATCTTTTCCTGTGTAACTTGCCTATACATTCAAAGTATTGACCTATATGGCTGCAACGTATCATGTTGCAGGATATTCAGACGAGGAGTAAGGTACCGTTAGGGTCGCGAGTCTTCACTCAACATCGCCAGTGGGCTATGATGGGACTCATCGTTATTATTCTGCTACTTTTCCGCTGTTTATTAGAATAAAGCTAGCTAAGTGCTATGCAGATTGTTATATTTTATAAATTCTGGATCATACGTTATTATAAATGATGCACTTGTTATTCTGGTTTTCATCTATACTGTGTGTGCTAGCGAGTCGATCCAGGGACTAGCACAGTAAAGCACAGAGACTCAAATCCTTCGAGGTTTGGTCGTTACAGATTTTATCAGAGCCAAGTTGACTGTAGGTCGTGACCCTAGAAAATGGATTAGAAAAGCCATAGGAGTCTAAATTTATTCTATACACTTTGTCTACATCTTACTCTTTCATTAGACAACCACTCTAGTATCTTGACCAGCTTAAGTAGGAACTAGTGTTGAGACCACCACCTATCTTGTTTTATTTGCGCTATTAACGTGTTAGTGTATCTGTTTATGCCCGCTTGTGGCATGACGATACTAGGTTGCTTGCTTGATTGTTATTTTGCTTGTTGTTAAACTAGGATCTTGTTGGAATTATTCGACTATAGATATAGATATGTTTGATTATTGTTATGCTTGTTTGTGTTATTTGTTATGATGTTTTGTTGCCTCATATATATTACCTTGATCATAATATGCATATGGGTAGAATATCTATATTCCTTTAGACCTATTTTATCTATTTTCTTATCTATTCTTGCCCACCAGATGCGGCCGAGACGTGAGCCTAGGGACGGGAATGCAGGAGGAGGCAACAATGATGGCAATGGCAATGATGCACCGCAATATGTGCGGCAGATACTTGAGGGACAAGGCCAGTTGATCCAGTTGCTTGCCCAGAGTTTGGCCAACAATAACAACAACAACCCACCGCCTCCACCACCTATGGATATGCTTACTAGGTTCTTGAGGTTGAATCCTCAGAGGTTCTCCAGCAGCCCTGAACCTATTATGGCGGATTATTGGCTTCGTTCTATTGGTAGGAACCTGCAGACCGTTGGATGCACAGATGCAGAGAGGGTGAGGTTTGCCTCACATCTATTGGAGGGTCCTGCCGCAGCTTGGTGGGACAACTACTTGGTCACCTATCCCATTGATACTATCACATGGGCGCAGTTTGAGGCAGCTTTCCGCGGCGCACATGTGTCTGCTGGCGCCATGAGTCTAAAGAAGAAGGAGTTTCGCAGCTTGCGTCAGGGAGGTCGCTCAGTTAATGAGTATGTGGAGGAGTTCAACAAACTTGCACGTTATTCTCCTAATGATGTTAATACTGATGCAGCTAGACAAGAGAAGTTCTTGGAGGGCCTGAATGATGATTTGGGAGTTCAGTTGACTGTGGCCACTTTTGGTAATTATCAGGAGCTTGTTGATAAGGCTATTGTGCTTGAGGGAAAGCATCAGGCAATAGAGAACCGCAAGAGGAAGTATAGCAACAACAAGTTTAATTCAGGACCACAGCAGAAGCCACGCACTTCATATCATAATCATGGAGGTAATGGACATCATCACCATGGAGGTAATGGGCATCATCATCATGGAGGTAATGGCCACAATCATAATGGCCACCATCATCATAATGAACACAAGGGCAACAATGGCAATGGTAATGGTAATGGAGGTAATAATAACTAGAGCCGCCAGAATGTGCCAGTGCAGAGGGACCTTAATCAGGTCCAGTGCTTCAAGTGCAGAAAGATGGGCCACTACTCCAATGCTTGTCCAGAGAGAAATAATGGTAATGGGAATTCTGTAGTCATCAAGCCAAACCCCTTTCAAAAGGGTCATGTTAACCACGTTAATGTGGAGGAGGTCTATAATGAGCCTGATGCAGTGATTGGTAAGTTCTTGATCAATTCAGTACCCGCTCTAGTTCTTTTTGATACTGGTGCATCGCATTCATTCATATCACGGGTATTTGTGGATAAACATAAGCTGCCTACCGTAGTCCTTAAGTCACCTATTCTAGTAAGTTCTCCTGGGGCTGAGATGGCAGCAAGTTTGGGATGTTTTCAGATGCCCTTGTCTATTGGGAAGCATGTTTTCCCGACGGATTTGATCATATTGAAGTCACAAGGTCTTGATATTATTTTGGGTATGGATTGGATGGCCAAATATGAAGGAGTTATCGAGTGTGCTAGTCGATCTATTTCTCTCAGTGCACCAGGAGGGAAGAGAATCAAATATGTATGTAAGTACCAGCATAAGAGGATGCAGGTGAACTCTCTTAAGGGGGGTAGCCTGGAAGAGGTGCCAGTTGTGAAGGATTATCCAGATGTGTTTCCGGAGGAGTTGCCAGGTATGCCACCAGATAGAGATACTGAGTTTCTCATTGATTTGATTCCTGGTACTGGACCTATTGCAAAGAGACCATACAGAATGCCTCCTCAAGAGTTGGAGGAATTGAAGAAGCAGTTGAGGGAGTTACAGGCACAAGGATTTATTCGCCCAAGTTCATCACCTTGGGGAGCCCCTGTTTTGTTTGTGGAGAAGAAGGATGGAACCTTGAGGATGTGTATTGATTATCGTTCTCTGAATGAGGTAACCATTAAGAATAAGTATCCTTTGCCTATGATAAATGATCTGTTTGACCAGTTGGAGGGAGCTACTGTGTTTTCTAAGATTGATCTTCGTTCTGGTTATCATCAATTAAAGATTCGTGAGCAAGATATTCCAAAGATTGCTTTCACTACGAGGTATGGGCTGTATGAGTATACTGTTATGTCATTTGGATTGACTAATGCCCCAGCATACTTCATGAATATGATGAACAAGGTGTTTATGGAGTTCTTGGATAAATTTGTGGTTGTTTTCATTGATGATATATTGGTGTTCTCCAAGAATAAGCAAGAGCATGAAGTGCATCTGCGTTTGGTGTTGGAGAAATTGAGGGAGCACGAGTTGTATGCCAAGTTCAGTAAATGTGAGTTTTGGCTGGATGAGGTAGCATTCCTTGGCCATGTTATATCAGGTAATGGAGTTGCAGTTGATCCATCCAAGGTTGCTGCTGTTACAGAGTGGGAGACACCCACGTCAGTTGGTGAGATTCGCAGCTTCTTGGGCTTAGCAGGTTATTACAGGAGGTTTATTCAGAATTTCTCAAAGATTGCAAAGCCTATGACTGAATTGTTGAAGAAGGGAAGTAAGTTTGTTTGGACTGATGATTGTGAAGCTAGCTTTCAGGAGTTGAAGAAACGTTTAGTCACAGCACCAGTTTTAACTCTGCCAGACATACATAAAGACTTCCAGGTATATTGTGATGCTTCTCGTCACGGACTTGGGAGTGTTTTGATGCAGGAAGGTAAAGTTGTTTCTTATGCTTCACGTCAGCTTAAGAATCATGTGCATAATTATCCTACACATGATTTGGAGTTAGCCTCAGTTGTGCACGCATTGAAAACTTGGAGGCATTATCTCGTTGGTAACCATTGTGATATATTTACTGATCATAAGAGCCTGAAGTACATATTTACTCAGAGGGAGTTGAACCTTAGACAGAGGAGATGGTTGGAGCTTATTAAGGATTATGATTTGAATGTACAGTATCATCCTGGTAAGGCTAATGTTGTTGCTGATGCATTGAGTCGTAGGAGCCATGCTAATGCAATTGATATTGAGGATATGCCCCCGGAGTTATGTGAGCAGTTCAGAAATCTGAGATTGGATATGGTCCCTAGAGGCTATTTGGCTACACTTGAGGTAAGGCCTACTTTGCTTGATAGAATTAGAGAAGCTCAAAAGGATGATAAGTATATTGCTGAGATAAAGGAGAATATGCTAAAAGGGAAAGCAAAGGATTTCCATGAGGATGAACATGGAACCATATGGTTTGAGAAGCGTATTTGTGTACCTCAGGATGCAGATATAAGGAAATTGATTCTTCAGGAGGCGCACGATTCACCTTATTCTATCCACCCAGGTAATACTAAGATGTATTTGGATTTGAGGGAGAGATTTTGGTGGCCTAGCCTGAAGAGGGAAATTGCTGAGTATATTGCAGTATGTGATGTGTGCCAGAGAGTTAAAGCAGAACATCAGAAACCAGCAGGTTTGTTGCAACCATTGCCTATACCTGATTGGAAGTGGGATCAGATTGGTATGGATTTCATCACTGGATTACCCAGGACTCGATCAGGTTATGATTCTATTTGGGTAGATGTTGATTGTTTGACTAAAGTCGCTCACTTCATCCCGGTAAAGACTACCTATACTAGTGCTAAACTAGCTAAGATTTATATGTCCAGAATTATCTGTCTGCATGGAGTTCCAAAGAAGGTAGTGTCTGATAGAGGTACTCAGTTCACTTCTAAATTTTGGCGTCAGTTGCATGAATCATTGGGTACTAGACTGGAGTTCAGTACAGCATTCCATCCACAGACAGATGGGCAGACTGAGAGGGTGAATCAGATATTGGAGGATATGTTGAGAGCTTGTGCTTTGGACTACGGGTCCAGTTGGGATGATAATTTACCATATGCAGAGTTCTCATATAATAACAGTTATCAGGCTAGTTTGCAGATGGCACCGTTTGAGTTTTTGTATGGTAGGAAGTGCAGGACACCATTGATGTGGGATGAGGTTGGAGAGCGTCAGTTCTTTGGACCAGACTTGATTAGAGATGCTGAGGAGAAAGTCAGGTTGGTTCGTGGCAAGCTGAAAATAGCACAGTCCAGACAAAAGAGTTATGCAGATGCAAAGCGCAAGGAGGTGACATATGAGGTAGGAGACCGTGCACACCTTAGAGTTTCACCACTTCATGGAATTAAGAGGTTTGGGATCAAAGGTAAGTTAGCACAACGGTTTGTGGGGCCTTACAAGATCTTGGAGCGTCGAGGAGAAGTAGCTTATCAGCTGGAGTTGCCAGAAGCTTTGTCAGGAGTTCATAATGTGTT
This sequence comes from Hordeum vulgare subsp. vulgare, assembly GCF_904849725.1. NCBI lineage: Eukaryota > Viridiplantae > Streptophyta > Magnoliopsida > Poales > Poaceae > Hordeum > Hordeum vulgare. The sequence goes on along the minus strand of NC_058524.1, from coordinate 331,573,241 downwards.
TCACGTATCCCAGCTAAAGAAGTGTCATGTCGAGATGACAGATGTTCCTTTGAGAGATACAATGCCACTTGAGGCAATTCAGTTGGAGACTGACTTGACATATGAGGAGAAGCCTGTTAAGATTCTGGAGACAGCAGAGAGAGTTACTCGCACCAAGACAATCAGGTTATGCAAAGTTCAGTGGGATCATCATACCGAAGAAGTGGCTACTTGGGAACGAGAGGAGGATCTCAAACAGGAGCACCCACACCTATTTGCTGGCCCACCCGAATCTCGAGGGCGAGATTCATCTTAAGGGGGGTAGGTTTGTAACATCCCAATTTTCCTAAATTCGGATGTTAATAGATCATTCATATGCATCTCATATTTTCCCTTTGCATTATTTGCTCTTCTGAGAATTTTATTCATTTTGCAACTTCGGGCAATTTATTTGAGTGGAGATAATATGACTTCTCCCGTGTGAAATAAAAAGTTCGTGATATTTAAAATGTCGTTTGGGGTTATCCGATTTGATTTTGCAAGTTTTTATAATGCCCGAAATTATTTTTAGTTAAGTTTTTAAATGCTATTTGTGTGGCCTATTGCATTAAAACTATTTTCAAAATATTTGCATTAGGTGGAACTAGGTTCCTTTATTAGTTATTAGGTGGATTTATTTTATATTTATATATATCTATATTAGATTTATATTATGTATATCTATATATACTTATTTATATATATTGCTATGTGCGTATATATATATATATTATATATATATATGTATGTATTTTTGTAAACGTATTTTATCGTTATTATTTTCTCTTTGTTTTTTTAAAAAAATATATATTATTTACTTATTTACTTTTTGTGGTTTTATTTATTAAAAAAAACACCAGGGGCCAGCCCACCAGCACCAAGCTGGCAGGCCAGCGCCCTAGGCACCACCAGCACGTCACGTGCACTAGCACACCACGAGCAACCCTTGGCTTGACCGAGCCAGCTCCTGGCTTTGACCCAGCACGAGCCAGCCCAGGCTGCATCTTCCCACGAGCCCCAGGCTCGAGATGAGTCCCACCGTGACCGTGGCTAGGATTCCTGCTTCGCCCACGACTCCTGTCCCGAGTCGGACCCTTTCCAGAGACGGACGAGGAGACCGCCCCAGGACTCACCTCGCCTAGAAAGCCTCCGCCTCGTATTGCTCGCGCACAGGAGCCGCCTTCGAGCTCGCGGACACGCCGCCGCCTCGCATCCTTCACCAGCAGCGCCGAACCACCTCGCGCGATCCGTTCCGCCGCCGCCTCCCTTGCACGCACAGCGCCACCGCCTTGCACACGCAACAGCCTCGAGCACCGTGGAGCAACGACGCGCACGTCCGAGTTCGTCCGTGTTCGTCGGAGTTCGCGGAGCCGCCGTCACCGGAGTCCGTTCGACCGCCACCGGAGCACCATCGGAGGAGCCACACCGAGACGGTTCCATTTTTCCCCGCTGTTCATGGTGAGAACGCACGCACGAGCGATTCATCAAGTCCTGATGAACAGCTTCAGAACGAAATAAAATCTCTTTTAATCTGTTTTTAGCTCTGTCAGATTCTCGGTATAATTTTGAAACGCGTTTATCTTTTTACTCGTAACTCCGATTCAGGAAATTCTTTTTCCTGTGATCTCGTATTGATGAGGAGAACATGTTAGAACCAGTAGTTTTCAGTTTTACGAAATTTTTTTTTTGTTAAAACAGATTATTTTAACCTACCGGAGGCCATATTTTGCAAACCATAAATCCGGTTTAGTTGATTCTTTTTGCGTTGTCATCGTATCAGCATGTAGATGATTTTATACCTGCTGCCATGCTATTTATGCTTTGGTTTTAAACAAGTTGTTTTATTGCCGATGATTTTATTTGGTGTTATATGATTGTGGTGATTGATTGGTGTGATTGTTTGCAACGTGTAGATTGTGCGGAGTGCGACGCAAACTATTGTCAGGAGTGTGACTTTCTGAATCGGAATCAAGGCAAGTTACATGTTGATCATCCTTTACCTATTATTTTTCTATGCATGTAGTATTATATCACCCTATGAAAATTATGCATGTATAGGAAGATTATTATGGCTATGCTATTGAGCTATATCCCCTTGTCATTGAAGATCGTGGTATTTGTGGTTTTGCTATGCTATGTAGACGGGGATTGGTTCCTGTGTTCATTGAGATTATGTGAGGATTACTACAAAATAAATTGAGTAGCAATTCAGGATATAATACACCTCTGGGCGGATATGGTATTGCTGGGTGGTTTCAAGAACATCATGGTTTCTACCCTCTGAATGTAAGTGGAATGCCGCCCAGGTTCAAAAGGATCAGACAGACTTAGTGACTAGTAGCTTCCGTGCGCAACCACTAGCTATATGGGCTCTAGCTTAGTTGAGTAGGTTGTGGGATCCTTGCCTGGGCAAAGCTAGCAGAGGTAGATATAAATAGGTGTACCGGCTTGCCGTGGGGTGGAGGTGACTGCTTCTGAAAACTTCGTCTCAATCTTCGGGTTGGGTCTAGTGGGTACAGTGTGCAAACCTCTGCAGAGTGTATAAACTAATCATGATTAGCCGTGTCCCCGGTTATGGACAATTTTGAGAAGCTAGGCCATTAGAGTTGTTGGATGATCTTGACAGATGACACACTTAAGAAAATTTGATGGGAAACTTAATGATGGTAATAGGTTGGAGTTGGAGATGCCAATTCAACCATATGTGAGTTATTGTAGCAAACAAACTAAAACTTGACTATTAGGTAGCTATGAGGATAAAATCAGATTACTGCAAAATAACCATCAGCCTTTCTCTTGTTATACTATGCATATACATGTAGGTCTGTTATATTATCTTTTCCTATGTTACTTGCCAATACATTCAAAGTATTGACCTATATGGCTGCAACGTATCATGTTGCAGGATATTCAAACGAGGAGTAAGGTACCGTTAGGGTCGCGAGTCTTCACTCAACATCGCCACTGGGCTATGATGGGACTCATCGTTATTATTCTGCTACTTTTCCGCTGTTTATTAGAATAAAGCTAGCTAAGTGCTATGCAAATTGTTATATTTTATAAATTCTGGATCATACGTTATTATAAACGATGCACTTGCTATTCTGGTTTTCATCTATACTGTGTGTGCTAGCGAGTCGATCCAGGGACTAGCACAGTAAAGCACAGAGACTCAAATCCTTCGAGGTTTGGTCGTTACACTTGCTATTTTGTTGCTGTCAAAATGCTTCAGGTTATAAAATGCAAGTGAAAATCCATGATTTTCACAAGTCCTCAATTGTTATGATTTTTGCTATGTTTAGGGCTTGGTATCCATTGATTCTTGTGCCTAGTGCATTAGATATTTGTTGGGTGTTGTATTAATGTTTGATAGATTTGATTTCATACCTTGCTTGAAATAGTTGGATGGCCGTAGCTACCTTAATTCTTGTGAGTAAAGTGGTAAGATGTTGTTAGTGGTCAGATTGTGTGCTATTTGTTTTGGCCTTTGTGTGAGTTGTGCTTGATGGAATTGCATGTTCTTTAGCTCTATGCCGACTGGAATTTTGTGCTTAATCCAGTGGAAACCTTGGAATTCCAAGTGGATGCCATAGCATCTGGTTTATTGTTGTTTTGTCTCCGTAGGCTTCCGTATCTTGTTTTGTAGTTTCCGGGAGTTCGGTAACTCGGTTCGCGACGTTCTTTATATATTTTCTCATCGATTTCTTTTGATGCATCCATTCTTGCCATGATCATGCATGTGTAAATAAGTTAACTTGAAGTTCTTTCCAGAATATTAATAACTCAAGTAATGTATGAAAGATGACTAGTATAGCAATGCCATGCTTCATTTCAAGCCACACATGCATCATATTGTTTGTAGCATTGTCACTTGCTGGTGTTTATTGGCTGTATATTTCTTTTGGGTAGCATCGGGAGCGGAGAGCGAGTTTGAGGATTCCGTTGAGTATGTTCAAGAAGATCAAGAGCAGTTCCAGTCTGAAGATTTCACAGGCAAGATGATCGTGACCCTGACACAGTTTCTAGCTTTGTTATGTCTAGTTGAATCATTTCCATCGTTACTTATCGTTGCCTACCATCTGACAAATAAGCCTACAAACATTGTCATGAAACCTCTAACCCTTCTCCTCCTAGCAAATATTGTTTGGCTAAGTTAGTGCTTGCTCAACCATCTTATAACATTGCTAGTTGCAGATGCAAGTTGGTCCATGTGATAACATGGGAAATTTGATTATCATCTTATTTATATGCTACTTAATTAATGCACCTATATACTTGGAAAAGGTAAGAAGGCTGGCCTTTTGCTAGGTGGTTTGTTCCGCTTTTGCCACCTTAGTTCGGCTACCGGTGTTTTATTCCATAACTGAGCGCTCCTAACACGTTCGGGGTTGTTATAGGGACCCCCTTGGTAAATCGTTTAGTGTTAAGGCTTGTCTGGCAAGATCCAACTTTGGTGTCAAATTTGCTAACAACTTAATAATAAAGCACAGGGAATAGCTACCCCAAGGAAACTTAATCAACCCCCGGGCCAGTGCTTCTCATTAGTGTTGGTCCAAAACGGGCATACTATGGGGCCACTGCGGGGCAACTCGAGGTTTGGTTTAACTCGCAGTGCGACTCATCCATCGTGTCTTGAGAACGAGATATGCGGCTCCTATTGGGTTCATCGACGTGTCGGGCGGTCTTGCTGGACTTGTCTTACCTTAATGATATATCTTCTGCATTGGGATTCCGGTGATACTTTGGGTTCTCTCAGTGTTGAGGGTTTCCATTAAGGAATCGGACGAGATCACGAGTTTCGTGATCGAGGCTTTCTATGCAGCATGTGGTAGTTTATGATGGACTAGTTCGAGCACCCCTGCAGGTTTAAATATTTTGGAAAGTCGTGCCAGCGGTTATGTGGCAAACGTGGAAACTTTATTAACATACGGTTCTAGAAAAATTGAAGTAACTTAATCAAAACCTGCCAACTGTGTGCGTAACCGTGATTGTTTCCTTTAGAGTTCCTTCTCTGAATAAGAACACGGTGGGGTTATGACTGACGTAAGTATGTGTTCAGGATCACTTAGTGATTATTCTTAGTCCCGAATGTCATGCATAGACCACTCAAATAACTTCTTGTTCTTTGTAAGTTAGCCACCATAAATTCTTAGTGCTGCTGCAAACTCAAACACATACCCCATCCTCACCTAATAACTTAGTTAGATTTGATACCATGGCATGAGATTGCTGAGTCCTTGTGGCTCACAGTTTACTACAACCACCCCACAGGTAAAGGTACTGCAAATACAGATGGTTTGAGGATAACCAGCTGAAGTGGGAGTTTGACGGAGACAGTGGTCATATGTACGTAACATACCCCGATGACTAGTGGTCCTTGGTCATGATCATGGGCCTAGCGAGGCGGGAACATTGCTTTTGTCGTTTATCTTGTTCGTAGTAGGACCCTGCCTGCTGAATGATTTGAATAAATGGTGTGCGGATCTTGTAACTTAATGTGTGGCGAGTGTAAGCCAAATCTTATTACTCATCCCTCTTGTATGTATTGCAATGTTTACGGTTCTTGCAAAACGCTTAGATGCGCCCCTTCCCCTTTTGAGGCCTCGCCCCAAATAAGGAAAGAGCTGCATCTTGGACGTTACAAGCTTCTAGGAAAGCAATGTGAGATCTACGCAAACCAAAACAGATTAAAGTATATTTTCACTCAGAAGGAATTGAACATGAGGCAGCGAAGATGGTTGGAGTTGATTAAAGACTACGACGTCAGTGTTCAATACCACCCCGGGAAGGCCAATGTGGTGGCAGATGCCTTGAGAAGAAAGGCTTATTCCTTGAATGCTATGATAAAGGAAAGGCTACCTGCCTTGTACGAGGAACTTGAAAGCTTTGGGTTGGAGCTAGTCGCACCAAGATTTCTGGCCAACCTCGAAGCAAAGCCTACACTGATGGATGATATAAAGAAAGCTCAAAAGGGGCACAAGAGCATCAAAGGGCATCAAGAGAAAGATCAATAAAGGCAAGGCCCCAAGATTCTCAGTGGATGAACAAGGAGTTGTATGGTTTGGGAATCGCGTATGCGTATCAAACAAAGTTGAGCTAAAGAATATGATCTTGCAAGAAGCACATGACACTCCATACTCCATCCATCCAGGAGGGACCAAGATGTACCAAGACTGCATGGCAAGATTCTGGTGGCATGGCATGAAGAGAGAGATAGCTTCCTATGTTCTGAAGTGTGACATATGCGAGAGGGTCAAGGCTGAGCATCAGCGGCCTGCTGAACTGCTACAACCTCTCAAATGCATGATTGGAAGTGGGATGGATTTTATCACCGGTGTACCCAGATCAAGCAAAGGACATGATTCCATTTGGGTCATTGTCGACCACCTGACCAACGTCCCACTTCATCCCCGTCAATACCACCTATGATGGAAGCCAGTTAGCCAATCTCTACATCAACCACATCGTGATCCTTCATTGAGTTCCTAAGAAGATTGTGTCAAATCATGGCAACCAGTTCACCCCGAGATTCTGGAAGAAGTTTCAAGAAGCCATGGGAACCAAGCTATCCTTCAGCACCGCCTTTCACCCTCAAACGGGCAGACAAACGGAACGAGTAAATCAAATACTCGAAGACATGCTCCGTGCCTGTGTTTTGGCGTATGGATCCAAGAGGGAAGATTGTTTTCCCTTTGCCGAGTTCTCCTACAACAACACCTATCAGTCCAGCCTTCAGATGGCACCATTTGAGGTATTGTATGGACGCAGGTGTCGCACACTCGTTAACTGGTCAGATCCCGGAGGAGGGCTAGTCTTTGGTCGATATATTCTCCGGGAAGCCAAAGAACAAGTTCGACTAGTCAAAAAGCTTCTCGAGACCGCTAAGTGAAAATAGAAGAGCTACGCCGACTGCCACCGCCGACAAGTGGACTTCAACCCCGGAGATCATGTCTATCTTTGAGTCACGCCTCTCAACGGAACCAAGCGTTTCCACATCAAGGGGAAGCTTGCAGCAAGATACATTGCCCCCTTCAAGATCAACGCAAGAGGAGGAGAAGTTTCCCACCAGCTATAGTTACCATCCGAACTTTCGTATATATGTGCACAACGTTTTCCACATGTCAGAACTCTGAAAGTGCCTCCAAGTTCCCAATAACCCCAATCTCTACAAGGACATTGGCATTGAAGCCATTGATCTTCAGCCAGACCTGACTTATCGTGAGAGAGCAATCCACATCTTGGACGAAGTCGAGCATTGCACCAGAAGCTGCACCATCAAGTACTTCAAGGTCCAGTGGAGCAACCATACTAAAGCAGAAGCAACATGAGAGCGTGAAGACTACCTTAGATCAGAGTTTCCTTCTCTTTTTAGCACCTAGCCTAGGAATCTCGGGGACGAGATTCATGTAAGCGGGGTAGGTCTGTCACACCCTGTGTTTGTACCACTTTGCCACATGATCGTTTTATAACAAATAGAGCCAATTAAAACTTTCGTGCATGCTTGTGATGGTTGATTTGGTTGCTACTTGCTTGTGTGTTTGATTGTGTTTTATATCAAAAAAATTATTCCCATCTTAAGTACTCCCCTCCTTGATCCCAAATATTTTCCCAATGATCATGCCATGTGAATAGGACCAAAAACTGTTTTTTATAAATTATTATTTCAACAAAGAAGCATTTATCTGATTTGAGATTTGCGCTACAAGTCCTCAATTTAAGGGAGATGCCTTACCCCAAAATTTTTATTTGAATCCTATTATTAAAAAGGTTTCCCAAAACCATAAAATAATTATTTTAAAAGTTATTTTCCTGTTTTATTTAAACACTTCTTTCTAGGGCCAGAAATGGTATATCATAGGGAAAAATTATTTTATCAATTCAAAAATTTTGAAAAAATTTAGGGAAACTGAGTGGACATATATTTTCCATACATAAGAGTTTCAAAACATGGGCATGTTCAAAATATTGGACAAAACCCCTCAAACCCCATTCTACCTATTTCAAGCTTTTCAAATATTTCCATAAGAAATATTCTCAATAAATTCCAGGAAAATTCTAGCAAGCCACACAAGATATATGTGGTGATCCTGAAAAGTTTCTTCTGAATCCAAGTTGCTTGGGTTCACCAAAATATCCCAAAACCTTGTGTGTCCAGAACCAAATTAGAGCAACTTTACATTGCCAAGTTTATCCAATTGGTACCAAACTTGAGAGAAGTGATCTAGCCCCCAAATAAGGATGCTGCACCAAGTTTTCCATTTGTGGGAGTCGATTTGATCACCTAGGACCACATGAATCTGATTCTGTCCATTTCTAGGGATTTTCATGTTTACGTTGCCAACTTTTCTGAAATGACCTCAAAATTGGTGATCGGTATTGATTTTATCCCCAATTCCATTGTGTTAAGTTTCACAGAAATTGGGCAAAGGAATCATGCCCAAAACCCCATCAAACACCTTTTGGCAGAATGCCAAATCTGTTGCTAGGGCATTCGAAGCTATTCCCCTTCACCCCGAAGTTTTACCACAGTTTCATGGAAACCTCCAGCACCCCCATGTAAGTTTCCTGGCGCTCAACTCCATGATTGCAGTGGTAAAACCCAACTTGCAAGCCTCTGGACAACCACAATACCCCTTATGGGATGGGGCTTTGCTGATTACCATTGTTGGTGCTAGTAGAGAGCCCGCATTGTAGTGGCGGTAGTGACGTGGTCGCTCTTGAGACGGGGTCGTACCAAGAAAGGATGACCATGGGATGTTTTCACACACATTGGACACACCGTTGCGTGCCCTTGTCGATGATGCATGTGATGTACATCATGAGGGATTTTCACCGACGAGCTATCACTTTTGTAGTATTGTCATGGGAAAGTTAATGTTCGGGTGCTTACCTCGGGTATGAGAAATGTCGCGAGTCGTGGAATTACACAAAAGTTTCCCGAGTCTTTTGGGTAAAGTGTGCGACCTCTAGAGAGTGTAAAACTATTCGAATAGTTGTGTCCATAGTCAATGACAGTTGGGTGGTGTTGCTTAAACTACGTCGAGAAGTTTTCGCATAAACCAAGTGTATGTGTGTGAGAAAGGTGGTTATGTGGGAATGATGGTAGTATGAATCCCGAGCTAAGTTAGACGAGTTGGCAAGATGGATGGGAATGGGATTATCCGAACCTCAATGGATATTGATATCTGTAACCTGCTCTTATGGATGTCGTTTACCTCACGATGCATGCTCTCACAAGATATTGATGATGTCATTCACTCAAAACTAGATTTCTGCAAAGTACCTACCTAGTGCTATATCATGCATCATTATTGCCTTGTTCCACAACATGGGTTGCTTGCGAGTACATTCAAAGTACTCATTGGCTTGCCACTGGTTATTTAAGTGGCCACGCATGGAAGAGCAGGAATATGGAGAAGAGCTCGTTGGTGATGAACATGCGAACTAGGATGCTTCCCAGTCAAAACGCTTGTAGGTTAAGGCAGAGATGGCATTGGTTCACGCTTCCATTCAAGATTTCCGTTGTTAGTTATGTTTGGTGTGTCGGCCTTCGAGGCCCAATCTATGTAAGACTTGACCTTAATGGTCTATATTTGTATCAGACGGTATGTAAGGATGCAAGACACTTGTAATTCAGCTTCTATGTGTTCAGTGAGCATTGATCTCTGGGACCACTGTACACATGCATTCCATGAGCACGACTTATGAGTCGGGGTCCCCATGCAGATCCACAACAATGGACTTCAGTATGATCAACAATGTTTGGTTGCTTCGGCAACGGAGCCCCACTGGGAGGAGGCGGTATGTTCCGCCCAAGATTTGCCAGGAGGTGGAGGGGCAACATGGATCCATCGAGGCAGCGACCCATCGACGTGCAGGGAATGGCTCGGGGCTGGTCCGCGGGGGTGTCCGACTAGGTTGGGTCTTGGCGGCGAGGAGTGGTGGTAGCGACGCATTGGAGAAGATGACGATGTTGGCGCGCTGGGACACTTGTCGGTGACGGGCGTGCCGAGACACTTGTTGGCAACGACGTGTGGGAGCTGACCTAGAACCGACTATCGAAGAGGAGCCGCACATGCCGGAAGGAGGAGGGGGAGACACGTCGGTCGTTGGGGGCAGGGTGGCATGCCGGCCGTGGAGAGGAGCCGTGAGGGCGGAAGCACACGGCGGCAGGGATGGCGGCGACTGGGAATTGAGGCGATGGAAGGAGAGATGGGGAACGTGGGGTTTAGGTGGGTTTTATTTCTCTTCTTTTCTCAGTTCGGGAGCAACCAGTCCGACCCTATATAGGTGCATTGGATCAATAACTATTCTGATATGAGGATCAGAATAGTGCCACAATACAGTTTAACACCATCCTTTAAGACCTTATTCTAACACCAGTTTCCTTAATCGCACATCACTACCGACCTGTCCTATAGTTACAAATTAACCCCACAAAAGAAGTGACCCGCACTGCACGGGCACAAGAAAACCCACCTCCCCTTATCGCCCCTGTCTCTCCCACGACCTCCCACTCCCATATATAATTGCATCTGTCATCCTCGAAGTTGGCAGCGAGCTCCAATCCAGTCCAGGAAGTTGAGAACTGCTTCGATACGATCCTCATACACAGAAATATGTTGCCAATACGGTCCTGGTACTTGGAGATGCATTCCCCGCTCTACGTGGCAGCTACGTATCACGAATACCCCGTATGACACGTCACTGCATGGCCTACCCGTCAGCTGAGACCCCACCTGTCAGTGCGGAGTGGATAAGAGTAGGTGAGCCAGTTCAAGGGGGGAAAATCCCCAAATCCAACCCACAACCCCCTCCGGTGATGAGTGGCTCGAGCATGGAGAGCGAAGACGGTCGAAGTACGACGGCGGTGGTCGTCGCCGGTGATGGATCCAGCCGCAACTTGTTGGATAGGGCTTACCCATAGGAGGTTTGGCGTCGTGGTGAGTCATGTCTCCGTCCAACGAGGAGTCGTGTCCTGCTGGCACGGACGCCATCGATGGATGCACTAGAGGCTCGCTACCGCCAGTTCGTTCTTCTGGCCAGTGCGCTTGGAGACGGCGAGGAGGTTGTGACACCGGTGGCTCTCCTGGCCAGCATAGAGGCGTGTTGTGGCGTCCTGCCGTCAGAGGTTAGCATCCAGGTAACGTGCCCCCCGCATGACTTGTGACTGTTTTTCTCAATGGAGGAGAAGTGTACGCTGGTGCTGCAATGATCAATGAAGTTCAAGTGTTGCCGCCGGTGGATCCAATTTCACCGCTGGGTCAGAGAGATTCGAGCCACTCCGGCTGGTCTGGAGTCCTGACAAATGGTGGTATTCATCTTCAATAGTACTGTCCATGAAGATCTTGTGGGCTCGCGATAACGCCTGTGATGAGGCGCATCATCACTTTGGTCTCCTTGCACTGAAACCGCAAACCACGGGGCTCACCTTGTAGAAGGACAACGACTTGCTGCCCCTTTTATCACGAAACAAAAAGTTCCTTGTCCTTGCCCGCTAGCACAATCCTTGCCGTCTCTATCAGCGCAATATTTCATCCAAGTGGTGAGCATGTGACCTCGTGACCAGCGCCGCGTGGACCTTCGAGTTGGAGGGCTTCGCGGGAGCGTGCCTTGCGAGGTCACCTGCATCTTGGAGAGAAATGTCTTCGAGCGCCCCCTCTTGGAGAGAGGGGAGCCTCATGGGGCCAAAACCTAGCGAGATGACTTGGGCCTGCGGAGCCTGGAATTGGGCTCCTTCTCGAATCTGGCCCTCCGTGTGTCGCTCACTGGGCCGCTAGCAGATGGGTCGTAGTACCCTGGTATCCACTGGGACGAGAGTAGCTCTAGGGCCTATGACATACACGTTTCGCGCGTTGAGAATGAAACGGCGCGGGTCGAAATGAAGCGGGGCCAGAGTAGACTGCAGGGCCCAAGCAGAGATGTGTGGCAGTGATGTCTATTACACAAACTTATTCTTGTAGACTCGTGTTGAGCCTCCAAGCGCAGAGTTTGGTAGGATAGTAGCAAATTACCCTCAAGTGGATGACCTAAGGTTTATCAATCCGTGTGAGGCGTATGATAAAGATGGTCTATCTCAGGCAACCCTGCAATCAAATAACAAAGAGTCTCTTGTGTCCCCAACAAAACCAATACAATGATAAATTGTATAGGTGCACTAGTTCGACGAAGACATGGTGATCAAGTGTAATATGGATGGTAGATGTAGGTTTTTGTAATCTGAAAATATAAAAACAGCAAGGTAACAAATAGTAATACAGCAAATAAAACGTTGTATAAATGCTTGGAAACAAGGCCTAGGGTCCATACTTTCACTAGTGCAAGTTCTCTCATCAATACTAACATAGTTGAATCATATATAAATCCCTCACGTGCGACAAAGAGTTCACTCCAAATTCACAAATAGCAGAGAACAAACGAAGAAATTATTGTAGGGTATGAAACCACCTCAAAGTTATCTTTTCTGATCAATCTTATGAGCTATCCCTATAAGTGTCACGAACAACCCTAGAGTTTGTACTAAAATAACACCTTAATATACACATCAACCAAAACCCTAACGTCACCTAGATACTCAAATGTCACCACAAGTACCCATGGGCATGATTATACGATATGCATCACATAATTTTAGATTCATCATGTTCAATCCAACACAAAGAACTTCAAAGAGTTCCCCAAAGTTTCTACCAAAAAGTCAGAAACACGTGCCAACCCCTATGCATAGATTCCCAAGGTCACGGAACCCACAAGTTGATCACCAAGACATACATCAAGTGGATCAATAGAACATCCCATTTTCAGAACACATATCCCACCGCCATACATACATCAAGTGTTCTCAAATCCTTAAAGACTCAATCAGATAAGAAAACTTCAAAGGGAAAACTCAATTCATCACAAGAAGATAGAGAGGGGAAAACTCCATATGATTCATCTATATTAATCAAGCTCGCGAGACATCAAGATCGTGCCATCTCAAGAACACGAGAGAGAGAGATTGAACACATAGGTACTAGTACATACCCTCAGCCCCGAGGAGGATTACTCAAACATTATCATGGTGAGAAAGAGAGATTTGTTGATGGAGAGGTGCAGCCCCGAAGAGATGGAGGCGATGGCGGCCACGGCACCGGCGACGGGCTGCGGCCCCTTGCCCCTCTTTCTTCCTTGGTCTTGGTGCTACAATGGAGGAGCCTCTCCCCTTCTTGGCGGCCAAGGGAGAAGCAAATTCGTATCTCTTGGTGGCTCTCGAGGCTGGCGGCGGCGGAACTCCCGATCTAGGGTTCTTTCTGGTGGTTTTGGTATTTATCGGAATTTTTGGCGTCGGTCTCACGTCAGGAAGGTTCCCGAGGAGGTCACAATCCACAGGGGCGCGACCTAGGGGGTGGCCGTGCCCAGCAGGTTTGTGGCTTCCTCATCCACTTCCTCGCACAGTTCTGGTGCTTCGGGGGTATCTTTTGGTCCGTAAAAAATCACCGTAATTTTTCAGCTCATTCTGAGAACTTTTATTTCTGCACAATAAATGACACCATGGTAGTTGTGCTGAAAACAACGTAAGTCTGGGTTAGTTCTAATAAAATCATACCAAAATCATATAGAATTATTGTAAACATGGCACGAATACTTCATAAATTATAGTTACGTTGGAGACGTATCAGCATCCCCAAGCTGAATTCCTGCTCGTCCTCGAGTAGGTAAATTATAAAAGAAATAATTTATGAAGTGTGAATGCTAGCAAGTGCACAAGTTTGAGAAATGATACTTCCAATCATTTTTTCTAGCATCAATATAAACCATAAGCAGTATCTCATCTCATAAAACTTCTCATGATCAAGTAACAAGCTATTGTCATGTTAAAGTATAGACCAAAAAGTTTCTTGAAAACTAACAAACCATAATCCTAGTCATCAAACAATTGCAATTCATCTTATTTTCAGGAAGGGTCTATGTAAGAGCTTTGATTTGGCAAATTCCACATACTCAACTATCATATAGTCTTCCATGATTGCTAACACTCAAAGCATATTTTTAGAGAAAATGGCATCCGTCGAACACAAACAAAGATAGGGGCTTAAAGTTTCGCGTCCCAACTTATTTATCATATATATAATTGTCAACAATAATAATTCATGATCAAATATATTTGAATGGCCATATATGCTTGTATCTTTCCCCACCACATGATGCTTTCTAAGAGAAAAGGCAAAATATATAAAGTGGTGAAGATCACCATGACTCTTGTATAAAGGTAAGTACTAGCAAGTAAAAGATAGGCCCTTCGCAGAGGGAAGCATTGATTTGCAGAGGTGCCAGAGCTCAATCTTTTAAAACATAGATGAATAATAATTTTGAGCGGTATGCTTTAGTTGTCAACATAAAAACCGAGAGATCTTAGTATATTCCATGCTAGATAAATTATGGGCGGTTCCCAAACAAAATGGTAAAGTTTTTACTCCCCGTCCACCAATCAATGACACTCCACAGCGAGCCGAATCCACGGGTACCGTCCATACCAAAAACATTCCTGGGGGAGTTTTGTTTCATTATATTTGATTTGAATTTTGAGCATGGAACTGGGCATTCCGAATACCACCCACTTTCTCGTGAATGATAGTGAATCAACACATACCGTGAGAAGAACCCACCTAGCATGGAAGATACTGACAACCCCTAGTCACTATATGAGCGATTCGGGAATACAAAACATAATATTATTCGAAGGTTTAGAGTTTGGCACATGCAAATTTACTTGGAACAGCAGGTAAATACCGGATACAGGTAGGTATGGTGGAATCATATGGAACAACTTTGGGTTTAAGGGTGTTTGGATGCACAAGTAGTATTCTACTTGGTGCGGAAGTTTTGGCTAGTATGAGGTGGAAGCTAGCACCACATGTTGGAGGATCCATAACAATATAACTTCTATACAAATATACCCAAGCATAACTCATTACGTTGTCTTCCGTGTACAACTTCAACTAATTTGCTCAAGTTTGAAAATAATTAACGGTTATTCACAATCATAGAAGATTTCCAAGATAGTATATTTATATGTGGAATCTCTCTTCCTTCAATATACTTTCATGAATTGTTCAAGTGACCAATGCGGTGTTTGCTAACTTTCAATAAATTTTACCACCTATACTTCTTATATGTGAAGTCATTACTCCCCATCGGATAAGTATCTGAATCATATTTAATTTGAGATTTATGATATTCGATTCATTCAACCATTTACTCATAGGATAAAAGTGAAGCAAGAAAGTAAATGACAAAACTACTCCAAAACATATAAGTGAAGATCAATGAGTAGTCAAACAATTAAGTAGATATGTGAGGACTTTCTCCCTCTCTCTCCATAAATATAGTCAGATCTGAGTATTTTATTTAAACAACAATCAAAAGAAAAATAGCACTCCAAGAATAGGACGCGTCATGTGAACGAATAAAAATTTAGGCTCAAGATAGGCTGACCGATAGTTGACGAAGAGAGGTGGGATGCGTAGCATCCCCAAGCTTAGATGATTGATAGTTCTTGAAATATTTACTTGTCATGCCTTGGGAATCCCCAAGACCGAGATTTTGTATCTTGTTCAATCCTCTCATATCCCGGTTTCACCTATTCTCAAAACCTTCATCCACACAATATTTGGAAAGAACTCGTGAGATAGGTTAGTGCACATAATAATAAATCAACTCTTTATTTACTACCAAGACAAGTTGCATAATCATTGCAAACATCATTTACTGTTTACAATCTTTTACACAATTTATATCTATCAATAGAGGCTATGGAAACTATAGGATAAGTAGATAACAAAACTATGACAGCAATCTGTCCAAACAAAACAGTTTGTAGAAATTTATGAAAACAGTGTACTTATGTAACTTCAAAAATTATGAAAATTTAGAACATACTATAAAATTTATATGAAAACCTGTGTAAACATTTCAAAAAAATTCCACGTTCCAGTATAATATGAAAATTCAAACAGCCCGACACCGATTTTTGTTTTTATACAACATCAATCAAAGCATGCAATGCAAGCATCCTAATGCAATTCTTAGGACTTTTTATTAAAAAACAAGATTATAAATAACAACTAACAGAGAAAAACAAAATAATATGATGCTCCAAGAAAAACTCATATTATGTGACGAATAAAAATATAGCTCCAGTAAGATATGCCGATAATGTTGAAGACGAAAGAGGGGATGCCTTCCGGGGCATCCCCAAGCTTAGGCGCTTGAGTCTTCCTTGTATATTACCTTGGGGGTGCCTTGGGCATCCCCAAGCTTAGGTTCTTGTCACTCCTTATTCTCCTCATATCGGCATCTCACCCAAAACATGAAAACTTCAATCACACAAAAGTTAACGGAACTTCGTGAGATGAGTTAGTATAATAAATAATGATCATTCACTCAGGTACTGTCAATACAAGATTCATAATTGTTCCCATAAGAGACCTACTGTATTATACTATACCCATTATTTATATCACTGAATATAAGTTATGGGAACACTAAAACAAGCAAACTATGCATGCAAAAGAGAATCTATCAAAAACAGAACAGTCCGTGAAGATCTATAGTGTAACCATACTTCCATGTTTCTAAAAATTCTGAAAAATTAGAACAATCCATGAAATTTGTATATCAATCATGTGTAAAAAATTCAGATCAAAAGCACGTTCCAGTGAATTTATACAATTCCTGTACTGCGAGCCAAAGTTTCTGATTTTGCACATAATCAACTCAACTATCATCCACACTATACCAAAGGCTTTACTTAGCACTCTATTGAAACAAAAGCAATAAAACATGATTACTACAATAGCTTAATCATGTGAACACATCAAATCAGAAAGTAAAAGTGTTGGGTTGTCTCCCAACAAGCGCTTTTCTTTAAAGCCTTTTAGCTAGGCATGATGATTTCAATGAATAATAGTTATAACACACAAAAGAGCATCATGAATCTCATGACAAGCACATTTAAGTCTAACCCACTTCCTATGCATAGGGATTTTGTGAACAAACAATTTATGGGAGCAAGAATCAACTAGCATAGGAAGGCAAAACAAGCATAACTTCAAAACTTTCAACACATAGAGAGGAAACTTGATATTATTGCAATTCCTACAAGCATATACTCCTCAATCATAACAATTTTTAGTAGCATCATTAATGAATTCCAAAATACAACCAGGACATAAAGCATTCTTTTCATGATCTACAAGCATACATTTTTTACTACTCACCACATATGCAAATTTATTCACATCAATAGTAGTGGGAGCAAACTCATAAAAATAACTATCATGTGAAGAATAATCCAATTGAAAATTAAAATCACGATGACAAGTTTCATGGTTATCATCAATATTAATAGCATACATGTCATCACAATAATCATCATAAATAGGAAGCATGCATTCATCATAATAAATTTTCTCATCAAAACTTGGGGGACTAAACATACCATCTTCATCAAACATAGCATCCCCCAGCTTGTGGATTTGCATATCATTAGCATCATGAATATTCAAGGAATTCATACTAACAACATTGCAATCATGCTCATTGTCGGCGATGCTAGGTCGACACCTATGGTGATCAACGTGATACCCTTGTGATCGTAGGGCGGGAAAAAATGTCAAGAGCAGACCAAACGATCAACACCCGACAATCCTTATTACCCAGGTTCGGGCCGGTTACGCGTAAAACCCTATGTGCTGCTCGTCTGATCGTGTTAAGCGTTCTTTTGTTGTTCGTTTACAGTGATGATAATCGTCTTCTTGGCCAACCTCCAAAAAGGCTAACCCCTTGTGAATGAGCTAAGGGCCTCCTTTTATAGGCAAAGGGGTCACATATACTGCTCAATGGTAGGTTCACAAGATGTTACAGTGAACCTACAATGGCGCTTATCCATCTACCACTGTCAAGTGCATTAAATGCACGTCTTGTCCATGTCAGCTAAGTGGTGGTGAAGACATGTGTCCAGGTGTTTCGACACCTGGACACCCCGCTGGCGCATGCGGAATGCGCTAGAACACGGGGGAGCGGTGGTACTGTGGCAAGGGCGGTCGCCCTCAGGCGCGCTGCTACATCATCCCGGCAAAAGGGGGCTTGCCGGGGCCTTAGTGCTTCGTCCCTGCAAGGAAGCTTGCCGGGGGCTTCGGCTGTCTTCCCGGCGAGGGGGGCTCACCGGGGCCTTGTACTAGGTGTGTTCATCACGCCTGTTGGACGGACGTGGCCTTGGGTGTCTTCCCGGTAAGACAGGCTTGCCGGGGCCTTGGATATCTTGGGGGCGAGTCTTGGCTGGATCCTGCTGTGCGCTGCCGTCAGGGGCTCTTTGCACCCGTGCATAAGTCTGGGGCACTGGAGACCCCAATCTTTAGTGCATCGACAAGAGCCCCCGGGCCTGGGCCACACACGCGTGCGAAGAGTTGTTGGGCGAGGCCCAAAGAGGTATACGGGCTCTTGCGACTGGATCAACTGGCGGTTGCCTTTCCCCACGCCACGCATCGGATGCGCGAAGTGGGAGGTTGTGCGCGAAGTGGCCCCTCCGCCTCCCGAAACGCCTCTCCCACGCACGTGGCATGCGCAACCATTGATGGGTAGGTGGCGCTCGAGGCCTTGGAAAACGTAGTAGTGGCTGGGGCCGTCCGTGCATGCATTGGCGCATCAGGGCGGTTCTCTGTTCGCCCTTGAGCTCGAGCGATTGGTCGTGGAGGGTGGTGGCTTCTCGAGTAAGGGAGGCCAGCCCCTGCACCCCGTCCTATAAATTGGGAGGGTTAGCGAGGGGTTTTGCTCATCCAACTCCCTCTGATTCCACCAACTCCTCGACCTTGGTCTTCTGAATCCTCCTCTGTCCGTTGGTGGAGCTCGTCCCTAACCATGGTCAGCGGACGAGGTCGGCCACTATCTGCCATGAGGGCAGTGAGGGGATCCCGCTTGGATCATGCCACAACTTCTAGAGGTGCCGCGGCGGAAGACGGACCGGACGTTGATGACCCACAAGTATAGGGGATCTATCGTAGTCCTTTCGATAAGTAAGAGTGTCGAACTCAACGAGGATCAGAAGGATCTGACAAGTGGTTTTCAGCAAGGTAATATCTGCAAGCACTGAAATTATCAGTAACAAGTAGTTGTGTGGTGAGTTGATTCGTAGCAAGTAGCAAGTAAAAAAGTAACAATGGTGCAGCAAAGCGGCCCAATCCCTTTTGTAGCAAGGGACAAGCCTGGACAAAGTCTTATAGGAGGAAAAACGCTCCCGAGGACACATGTGAATTTCTATCAAGCTAGTTTTCATCATGTTCATATGATTCACGTTCTTACTTTGATAGTTTGATATGTGGGTGGACCGGCGCTTGGGTACTGCCCTTACTTGGACAAGCATACCACTTATGATTAACCCCTCTCGCAAGCATCCGCAACTACGAAAGAAGAATTTAGACAAAGGCTAACCATAACATTAAACTAGTGGATCCAAATCAGCCCCTTACGAAGCAACACATAAACTAGGGTTTAAGCTTGTGTCACTCTAGCAACCCATCATCTACTTACTACTTCCCAATGCCTTACTCTAGGCCCAAATAATGGTGAAGTGTTATGTAGTCGACGTTCACATAACACCACTAGAAGAAAAACAACATACAACACATCAGGTTATCGAACGAATACCAAATTCACATGACTACTTATAGCATGACTTATCCCATGTCCTCAGGAACAAAAGTAACTACTCACAAAGCATAATCATATCCATGACCAGAGAGGTAATGAATAGCATCAAGGATCTGAACATAAACTCTTCCACCAAGTAATCCAACTAGCATCAACTACATAGAGTAATTAACACTACTAGCAAGCTTACAAGTACCAATCGGAGTCGCGAGACGGAGATTGGTAACAAGAGATGAACTAGGGTTTGGAGATGAGATGGTGCTGGTGAAGATGTTGATGGTGATGAGTCCCCTCCGATGAGAGGAGTGTTGGTGATGACGATGGCGACGATTTCCCCCTCTGGGAGGGAAGTTTCCCCGGCAGGATCGTCCTGCCAGAGCTGTAGATTGGTTCTGCTCAAGTTCCACCTCGTGGCGGCAGCGAATCCTCCGAAAAGCCTCCTCCGGATTTTTTCCAGACCGAAACCCTTGTTGTAGGAAAAGGGGGAGCCAGTGGGCCAGCAGGGAGCTCACAATCCCCCTAGATGCGGCCAGGGGAGGGCCCGCGCCTAGCAGGCTTGTGGCCTCGTGCTGGCGCCCCTCCGGCACTTCTTTGGCCGAGTATTTTTTATAAATCCCCAAAAAATCCATGTTGATTTTCACGGCTTTTGGATTTGCGCAGAATAGGTATCTCAAACTTGCTCCTTTTTCAGGCCAGAATTCCAGCTGCCGGCATTCTCCCTCTTCATGTAAACCTTGCAAAATAAGAGAGAAAAGGCATTAGTATTGTATCGTGAAGTGTAATAACAACCCAAAAAGCGATAAATATCAACATGAAAGCATGATGCAAAATGGACGTATCAACTCCCCCAAGCTTAGACCTCGCTTGTCCTCAAGCGAAAGACGAGATCAATAAATATGCCCATATGTTTAGAGAGAGAGAGGTGTCGACAAAACAAGATACGAACATGCAGGCATCATGATCATAGTTAGAACAACAATACCATCATATCATC
The DNA here is from genome assembly GCF_904849725.1 of Hordeum vulgare subsp. vulgare. NCBI lineage: Eukaryota > Viridiplantae > Streptophyta > Magnoliopsida > Poales > Poaceae > Hordeum > Hordeum vulgare. The sequence goes on along the minus strand of NC_058524.1, from coordinate 331,552,540 downwards.
TCTTATGCTAAAGTGACAATTCTTTCACAAAGTAAAGCATGGATCAAGAACCTTACCGAGAATTAACAACCGATAGCCTTTAGTCATTGAAGCAATTGCAATTTATCACAACATCAAAAAGAGTCAAATAAGAGCTTGTAAAGCAAATCCACATACTCAATCATCTTTTCGTTCTCTACAATTGCTACATCTCACGTGGTACTCATGAGATCAAAGTTTCAGCTGAACACAGAGAAAGACCGGGGCTTATAGTTTCGCCTCCCAACCATTTACCTCAAGGGTAATGTCAACAATAATAATTCATGAATGCTTACCTCCAAGTTGACATATGAATATAGATCTTTCCCTAGCATATGACGTTAGCCAAGATAAAGGCGAAATAAGGAATTGGTGAAGATCACCATGACTCTTTCAAGGGCAAAAAGTAAAGGTACAAGATAGGCCCTTCGCAGAGGGAAGCAGAGGTTGTCATGCACTTTTGAGGTTTGGATGTGTGTCCTCTTAGTGTGGAGGAACGTCACTTTATATTGCTTACTGTGATAAAGAACTTTATTATGCAGTCTGTCGCTTTTATGTCTTCCTCATCACAGGTTCGTACAAAGCTTATTTTCCACACACTAATAGATCATACATATTAGGGAGAAATTTTTATTGCTGGCACCGATGACAACTTACTTGAGGGATCTTATTCGATCCATAGGTAGGTATGGTGGACTCTCATGGCAAAACTAGGTTGAAGGTTTATGGATGCACAAGTAGTATCTCTACTTGGTGCAGGAGTTTTGGCTAATATGAGGTGGAAGCAATCGTCACATGCTAAGAGATCTCTAGTCATATAATATTGTTCGGGACCAAGCAAACACAATTCATTATGTTGTCTTCCTTGTCCAACATCTACTTCTAAGCATGTAATAGTGTAGTGAGTTTTCACAATCATAGATGGTGTCAAAGATGATATATTTATATGTGAGCCTCTCCTTCTTTATCACTTCCTATTAATTGCAACAATGACCAACGTCTACGTTTGTCTACCCACAACAAGTTTAAATCAACGTTCTTTTTACATGTGAAGCCATCACTTCCCATAGGATCATTACATGATCTTTCATCCTTTTGTTCTTTTCTCATTCTTTTGACCATGTCATGAGGCAAGGCCCTTAACTAAGACACTCTTTATTATATGGCTCACGAGCTCGAATACATCAGGGGTGACACGAAGCAAAACTCAAGCCTAAAACACTAAGACCTTTATTCTACTAGAGAAAGAGAAAACTGAAAAGGAACAAACTAAAACAAAGGTAAAGGCAAAAGATGTGATGGTGATAGGATACCAGGGCAACTCCCCCAAGCTTGGCAGAAGCCAAGGGGATTGCCCATACCCATGCTTAGTTGTCTTCCTTTGGAGGTGATGGTGGTGGCGTTGTTTTGTCCTTTGATTCCAAGAGGGCCATCAGTCTTTGATTTATACCTTGGAGATCTGTGATATTTTTCTCTAGCAAAACAACTTCATGAGGGAGATAAGTATTGCGAGCACGAGTTGTTTCACAAAACGTCAAGAGTTCAATCAAGGATGGAGACAAAACGTCAAGAGTTCAATGAAGGATGGAGACAGTAGGTGGAGGTAGGGTTGGAGGAAATCCACTTCTTCAAGTTCTTCCTTGTTGAAAACAGATTGTACCTCGTCCCACGCCTGATTCCTCTCCTTAGTTCTGCCCTTGGCTTCCGTGACTTCCACTCTTTCAGATCAGCATCTACTTATTCATAGACTTGATGGAAATTGTTCTACCCGACAGATTCCTCAGACGGCATCCTTGCTCTAAATCAACGGCAGAAAACAGGCTCGAAAAGAAAACAGAGGAAATTCGTGTGATACGAGGGTCAGACCTTACAGGAGAATATATAATGATTTTTTCCAGACCAGAAGGAGTACTCCGCAAGAAAACGGAGTCCAGGAGGCACACGAGGTGGCCACAAGCCCCCCAGGCGTGGCCAGGGGGTGGCCCGCGCCTGGCAGGCTTGTCGCCTCCTCGTGCGCTTTCTGGACTACTTCAAAATTTTCTATTTTTCTAAATATTCCAAAATGGAGAAAAATTCCTACTGGAAAAGTTTTGGAGTCTGTTTACTTACCGAATCACATACCTCTTCGTTTTTGGAGTCTGAAATAGGCTGATAAATATCCCTTAGGTATTCCTCCGGAGTTATGGTATTGAAAATATTGCTTTCAATATTTATGGGAGTACCTAAGATATAATGCTTGATTCTCTGCCCATTTACCACTCTCGGACAATTACCTTTTGTGTTGTTGATCTTGATGGCACCGGAACGATGTACTTCCTCAACAATGTAAGGACCTTCCCATTTAGAGAGAAGCTTGCCTGCAAAAAATCTTAAACAAGAATTATATAGCAAGACATAATCACCTACATTGAACTCACGCTTTTGTATCCTTTTATCATGCCACCTCTTAACCTTTTCTTTGAACAACTTGGCATTCTCATATGCCTGAGTTCTCCATTCATCAAGCGAGCTAATATCAAATAACCTCTTCTCACAGCAAGTTTGAAATCAAAGTTGAGCTCTTTGATTGCCCAATAAGCCTTATGCTCTAGCTCAAGAGGTAAATGACATGCTTTACCGTACACCATTTTGTACGGAGACATGCCCATGGGATTCTTATAGGCAGTTCCATAAGCCTACAGTGCATCATCGAGCTTCTTAGACCAATTCTTTCTAGACCTGTTGACAGTCTTTTGCATAATCAGTTTAATCTCTCTATTGCTTAGATCGACTGGACCACTGGACTGAGGGTGATAGGGAGACACAATTCTATGGTTGACATCGTACTTAGCAAGCGTTTTACGGAAAGCACCATGAATGAAATGTGAACCACCGTTGGTCATTAGATATCTAGGGACTCCAAATCTAGGGAAAATAACTTCTTTAACCATCCTGATAGAGGTGTTGTGATCAGCACTACTAGTGGGGATAGCTTCTACCCACTTAGTGATGTAATCAACAACAACTAGGATGTTAGTATACCCGTTGGACTTTGGAAAAGGTCCCATATAATCAAAGCCCCAAACATCAAATGGTTCAATGACAAGTGAATAATTCATAGGCATTTCCTGACGTTTGCTGATATTACCTATTCTTTGACATTCGTCACAAGACAAGACAAACTTATGGGCACACTTGAAGAGAGTGGGCTAATAGAAACCTGATTGCAATACCTTGTGTGAAGTTCTATCTCCCGCATGGTGTCTTCCGTAGGCCTCGGAGTGGCACTTCTGTAGGATCTGTCCCTATTCATGTTCAGGTACACAATGTCTAATAACACCATATACTCCTTCCTAATAAAGGTGAGGATCATCCCAAAAGTAATGTCTCAAGTCAAAGAAGAATTTCTTCTTTTGCTCGTATGTGAAACTAGGTGGTATATATTTGGCAACGATATAGTTTGCATAATTAGCATACCATGGTGCACTACGTGAAGTATTGATGACATTCAATTGCTCATGAGGAAAGCTATCATCAATAGGTTGTGGGTCATCAAGAACATTCTCCAACCTAGACAAGTTATCTGTTACGGGGTTGTCAGCACCCTTCCTGTCGACAACGTGCAAATCAAACTCTTGTAGCAAGAGAACCCAGCTGATAAGTCTAGGTTTAGCGTCCTTCTTCTCCATGAGGTACTTCATAGCAGCGTGATCAGTGTGAATAGTGACTTTGGAATCAACTATGTAAGACCTGAACTTTTCACATGCAAACACGACTGCTAAAAATTCCTTTTCCGTAGTAGCATAGTTTCTTTGGGCATTGTCTAGAGTTTTACTAGCATAGTGAATAACATTCAACTTCTTATCAACTCTTTGCCCTATGACAGCACCAACAGCATAATCACTAGCATCACGCATGATTTCAAAAGGTAAGTTCCAATCAGGTGGTTGAACAATAGGCGCAGTTATCAAGGCCTTCTTAAGTATTTCGAAGGCTTCCTCACAATCATTGTCAAAAACAAAAGGAATACCCTTTTGCAAGAGATTGGTAAGAGGCCTAGAAATCTTAGAGAAGTCTTTAATGAACCTTCTATAGAAACCAACATGACCAAGGAAACTTCTTATACCTTTGATATCTATGGGGTATGGCATTTTTTCGATTGCATCATCCTTAGCCTTATCGACTTCATTACCTCTTTCAGAAATTTTATGTCCTAAGACAACGCATTTATTAACCATAAAGTGGCACTTCTCCCGATTCAAGACAAGATTGGTATCTTTGCATCTATGCAAAACTTGATCAAGGTTGCCGAGGCAATCATCAAAAGAAGACCCATAAATGGAGAAATCATCCATGAAAACCTCAACAATCTTTTCACAAAAGTTAGAGAATATAGCCATCATACATCTTTGAAAGGTAGCAGGTGCATTACATAAGCCAAAAGGCATACGTATATAAGCAAAGGTGCCGAAAGGGCAGGTGAAAGTGGTTTTCTCCTGATCAAATTGTGCAACAGGTATTTGGGAGAAACCAGAATAACCGTCTAGAAAGCAGAAGTGTGTGTGTTTAGACAGTCTTTCTAACATTTGGTCGATAAAAGGCAAAGGGTAATGATCTTTCCTAGTGGCTTTATTCAATTTCCTAAAATCGATCACCATCCTATAGCCAGTAATAATCCTCTGTGGGATCAATTCATCGTTATCATTAGGGACAACGGTAATACCTCCCTTCTTAGGGACGCAATGCACCGGACTCACCCAATCACTATGAGCAACATAATAGATAATACCCGCTTCCAGGAGCTTTAGTATTTCTTTTCTTACTACCTCTTTCATCTTAGGATTTAATCTCCTTTGATGATCAACAACTGGCTTGAAATCAGGATCAATATTAATCTTGTGCTGGCATAGAGTGGGACTAATGCCCTTAAGATCATCAAGAGTATATCCAATAGCAGCACGGTGCTTTCTTAGAGTTTTTCGTAACTTATTTTCTTCATGCTCTGAGAGGCTAGCACTAATTATGGCAGGATATATCTCTTTTTCATCCAGATAAGCATACTTAAGAGTATCTGGCAACTGTTTAAACTCGAACACAGGATCACCCTTTGGTGGGGGTGGATCCCCAAGCAGTTCAACATGCAAGTTATTCTTGAGGATAGGATATTCTTCTAAGACAACTCTATCTATCTCATCCCTTTCATCCATATGCATATCATTTTCATGCTCAAGCAAGTATTGCTCTAAAGGATCAGTAGGAGGCACGGCGATAGAAGCTAGGGCAATAATTTCATCCTTACTAGGCAAGTCTTTTTCATGAGTTTGTCTACCAAACTTGGAGAAATTGAACTCGTGTGACACACCTTCAAAGCCAGTAGTGACAATTTGCTTCTCACAGTCAATATGAGCATTGACAATATTGAGGAAGGGTCTGCCAAATATGATGGGACAAAAGCTATTTTGTGTGGTAGCAAGAACGAGGAAAATAGCCGGATACTTCGTTTTACCGCACAAGACTTCAACATCCCTAACAATTCCCATAGGGTAGATAGTATCTCTATTGGCAAGCTGAATAGTAACATCAATGGGTTTTATCTCGACAGTTGCAATCTCGTCTTTAATTTCATCATATAAGAATTGAGGTATTGCACTAACACTAGCACCCACATCACATAAACCATGATAACAATGATCTCCTATGTTAACAGAAACAACAGGTGTGCCAACAATAGGCCTATGTTTGTCTCTAGCATGTGGTTTAGCAATTCTAGCAGCATCTTCACAGAAGTGAATATTATGGCCGTCAACATTGTCGGACAGGAGATCTTTGATAATAGCAATGCTAGGTTCAACTCTAATTTGCTCAGGGGGTGTAGGTGTTCTAATGTAGCCTCTACGTATCACAGTTGAATCTTTAGAATGATCCTTTATCCTAACAGGGAAAGGTGGTTTCTCAATGTAAGCACTAGGAACAATAGGATCATTATAGGCAATGACTTTCTCTTCAACTCGACTGGGTTTAACTACATTGACTTCTAAGGGAGGGTGATATTTAAACCACTTCTCTTTGGGGAGATCAATATGAGCAGCAAATGATTCACACAATGAAGCTACTATCTCAGAGTCAAGTCCATACTTAGCGCTAGAATCACCAAAAGTATTTGTTCCGACAAAGGATTTGACGCAATCAAACTTGAAATTCATACCTGACTCCTTACCTTCATCAAGATCCCAATCTTCAGAGTTGCGGCTAATTCTCTCCAATAAATTCCATTTGAAGTCAATATCTCTCTTTATAAATGAACTGGTACAAGAAGTGTCAAGCATGGTGCGATCATCATGAGAAAGCCGAGCATAGAAGTTCTGAATGATAATTTCTCTCGAGAGCTCATGGTTGGGGCATGAATATAACTTTGACTTAAGCCTCCCCCAAGCTTTAGCGATGCTTTCTCTATCACGAGGCCAAAAATTATAAATATAATTCCGATCACGATGTACTAGATGCATAGGATAAAACTTTTGATGAAATTCCAATTTCAACTGATTGTAGTTCCATGATCCAGTATCATCATATAGCCTATACCATGTCAACGCCTTATCCCTCAAAGATAAGGGAAATACCTTCTTCTTGACCTCATCCTCGGGCAAACCTGCAAGCTTAAATAAACCACGAACTTCATCTACATAGATTAGATGCAAGTCTGGATGTGATGTTCCATCTCCTGTAAAAGGATTAGCCAGCAGTTTCTCAAGCATACCCGAAGGAAATTCATAGCAAATATTTTCAGTAGGTGCAACAGGTTGAGGAGCAACTCTTTGTGCTTCCGTTCGAGGTGAAGATATCCGGAACAAGCCCCTCAAAGGATTAGTTTCCATAGTGACAAGTGACAATAAATTTCAGCACACTATATGAATGTTTCCTTACCAAGTTCCACTTACCAAAGGCGCTTCACTCCCCGGCAACAGCGCCAGAAAATAGTCATGATGACCCACAAGTATAGGGGATCTAGCGTAGTCCTTTTGATAATTAAGAGTGTCGAACCCAACGAGGAGCACAAGGATCTGACAAGTGGTTTTCAGCAAGGTAATATCTGCAAGCACTGAAATTATCTGTAACAAGTAGTTGTGTGGTGAGATGATTCGTAGCAAGTAGCAAGTAACAAAAGTAACAACGTTGCAACAACGTGGACCAATCCCTTTTGTAGCAAGGGACAAGCCTGGACAAAGTCTTATCGGAGGAAAAACGCTCCCGAGGACACATGGTAATTTCTGTCAAGCTAGTACTTATCATGTTCATATGATTTGCGTTCGTTACTTTGATAGTTCGATATGTGGGTGGACCTTCGCTTGGGTACTGCCCTTACTTGGGGAGGCATCCCACTTATGATTAACCGCTCTTGCAAGCATCCGTAACTACGAAAGAAGAATTAAGACAAAGTCTAACCATAGCATTAAACTAGTGGATCCAAATCAGCCCCTTACGAAGCAACGCATAAACTAGGGTTTAAGCTTCTGTCACTCTAGCAACCCATGATCTACTTACTACTTTCCAATGCCTTCTTCTAGGCCCAAATAATGGTGAAGTGTTATGTAGTCCATGTTCACATAACACCACTAGAGGAAAAACAACATACAACACATCAAATTATCGAACGAATACCAAATTCACATGACTACTTATAGCATGACTTATCCCATGTCCCCAGGAACAAAAGTAACTACTCACAAAGCATAATCATATCCATGACCAGAGAGGTAATGAAACTACTCACAAAGCATAATCATAATGTAAACTCTTCCTCCAAATAATCCAACTAGCATCAACTACAAAGAGTAATTAACACTACTAGCAACCTTACAAGTACCAATCAGAGTCACGAGACAGAGATTGGTTACAAGAGATGAACTAGGGTTTGGAGATGAGATGGTGCTGGTGAAGATGTTGATGGTGATGAGTCCCCTCCGATGAGAGGAGTGTTGGTGATGCCGATGGCGACGATTTCCCCCTCCGTGAGAGAAGTTTCCCCGACAGGATCGTCCTGCCGGAGCTCTAGATTAGTTCTGTCAAGTTCTGCCTCGTGGCGGCGGCAAATCCTCCAAAAAGCCTCCTCCTGATTTTTCAGACCGAAACCCTTCTTGTAGCAAAAGGGGGGAGCCAGTGGGCCAGCAGGGAGCTCACAAGCCCCCTAGGCGCGGCCAGGGGGTCCCGCACCTAGAAGGTTTGTGGCCTCCTGCTGGCGCCCCTCCGGCACTTCTTCGGCCCAATATTTTTTATAAATCCCAAAAAAAATCCACGTTGATTTTCACGGCTTTTGGAGTTGTGCAGAATAGATATCTCAAACTTGCTCCTTTTTCAGGCCAGAATTCCAGCTGACGGCATTCTCCCTCTTCATGTAAACCTTGCAAAATAAGAGAGAAAAGGCATAAGTATTGTACCGTGAAGTGTAATAACAGCCGAAAAAGCGATAAATATCAACATGAAAGCATGATGCAAAATGGACGTATCAAACGCCCATGGTGGAGGAAAGGCGAGGAGCCGAGGTCGCCGCGGAGGTCGAGGCCGGGGGAGGCGGAGCGCTACTCGAACGCCTCCGCCTTCCCCGGGGCTTGTTCCCGTGGCGGCCCATGCCGCCCACGTTGGAAGGAACCCAATGGAGTTCCTTGTCCAGCTGCGAGGGCCCATCCGGTCCCGTCTTCGAGTCCCTCGTGTCTTCGCCGAGGCAATGGAAGGAGAGGGGGGCCCAACCTTGTGGCTCCGCATGCACGGCTGTGGTAATGGTGCCGTGCCGGTGGTTGCGGAGCGCACTGGTCCTCAAACCCTATTCCTCGGCCGCGGGTGGAAAAGCTTCGCCCGCACCCATAGACTTTGGGATAGGCATGTTCTCCGCTTCAAGAAGGTGGCGGACAACACACTCTCCGTCAAGCTATATGGGAGCTCGGGTGCGCGTCTCGGCAGCTGCGAAGAGAGCTCGAGCAGGAGTGAAAGCCTTTCCTCGCGTGATAATAGCGAGGAAAGGACGGACGATGATGACAACGGAAGCGGATCTCGCCCCTCGCAGTCAATATCTGCATGAGGGATCCTGGCCCCGGGCTTACCGCCGGCTGCACCATCGTTGTTAGTCTGCCGCTCGCTCCCTCCCATGACGGACCGACCGCAGCTGCCTCATCTTCGCGTCAGCGCCCGGGCTTCTGCTCCTCCATCTCTTCGGGTTATTTCTCCTCCGCGCAATGCTGGTCCAGGGGGGGCCATCCTGGATCGCGCGGAGTGCCGCTCTTCGTCTTCCCGAGCTCCAGTCCGGCAAGCGTAGTTCCTCGCCAAGGACAGAAGTTCTAGGTTAGAGTAGATCGTATCATTCATGTGATATGTTTGAGAAATGCCCCAAACAGATGAATGAAAAGACTGTTTTCCCTTTTTCAGGTCTACTCTCTGTGTGATTTGTTCTTGCATACCTGGGAGCTTGCCGGCGACTACCGACAAGGCCCCTTGTCACGTTCGGTGCAACCATGGAAATCGCCAAGTACTACTTGAGAAGAAATCGGGTGCTACGGAGCCGCTTGCTCTATTGATCAGGTTCGCCACTGTTTGAATGCACTCTATGGCTGTTTAGGTCAGTTGAACGAGTTTGAAACAAAGACAAGTTGCACCGAGCTTTGGGAAGGTCCCACTACGCGCAAACTCCTCACAGAAAGATTTGAAACTTCCGAAGGGAAAAACCAAAGCATCTATCTATTTCAAATCTGAACCTCAAACTCAAAAACTTTGCTGTCCGCGCCGTGATCCAGTGTCTGAATCTTTTGCTGGGGCGTCGAAGCCTCCAGCAAGCAAGGAATCACCGATCCTGGTGGACTCTTCTCCGGGAAGGGCTTCTTGCCGACGGTCCGTGACCGTCACTTGGAGGAAGAGCTAGCCAGGGAGTAACCCTTTTGCTTTTCTCTTTCTAGGCCGTGCTTGCGGAGCCCCCGAGCGCGTCTTTGGGTGATGATGCGACGCTCTCCGGGGCGCAACTTTCGCACTGGAGTGTGCGTTGGGGCTTCGGGACTGTGTGGTGCACCCTCAATGACTATGCATCGCACCGCGGAGGTGCGTCCGCCGGAGTATGCATCGGGGCCTCTATGAAACGCCCAGGTACGCCCTCGACAGCCGCGCGTTGGCCCCCTCGAGCAACGCATCGGCCCGACGATGCCGCTCTTGGAGTCTCCGCCTCCCTGCCCCACTCGCGCGTGTAGAAACGCGCTCGCGTAGGCCTTGGGAAGCCGTAGCAGAACGGGGCATTCGCCGTGGCATTCCGTTCCGAGAGGAGCACGACATAGCGCCCAAACTTCGATGGAGCCGACGCTGAGCCTGCTCCGGTTCACATGTCTCTCCCCGCCCCTACCTGGCACGCCAAAGACGTCGGCGATGCTAGGTCGACACCTATGGGGATCAACGTAATGCCCTTGCGATCGTAGGGTGGAGAAAAACAACGTCAAGAGCAGACCAAACGATCAACACCCGGTAAGTCTTTTTACCCAAGTTCGGGCCGCTTACGCATAAAACCCTACGTCCTGCTCGTCTGATCGTGTTAAGCGTTCTTTTTTTTCGTTTACAATGATGATAATCGTATTCTTGGCCAATCTCCAAAAAGTCTAACCCCTTGTGAATGAGCTAAGGGCCTCCTTTTATAGGCAAAGGGGTCACCTACAGTGCTCAATGGTAGGTTCACGAGATGTTACAGTGAACCTACAGCGGTGCTTCTGCTCCTCTATCTACCGTTGTGAGGTGCATTAAATTCACGTCTTATCCATGTCAGCTAAGTGCTGGTGAAGACATGTGTACAGGTGTTTCGACACCTGGACACCCCACTCGCGCATGCAGAATGCGCTGGAACACGGGGTAGCGGTTGTACTGTGGCAAGGGCGGTCGCCCTGTGGCGCGCTGCCACATCATCCCGGCAAAAGGGGGTTTTCCGAGGCCTTGGTTCTTCGTCCCGGCAAGGAAGCTTGCCGGGGGATTCGGCTGTCTTCCCGGCGAGGGGGGCGCGCCGGGGCCTTGTGCTAGGTGTGTTCATCACGCCCGTTGGACGAATGTGGCCTTGGGTGTCTTCCCGGCAAGACGGGCTTGCCGGGGCCTTGGATATCTTGGCGGCGAGTCTTGTCCGGATCCCGCCGTGCCCTGCCGTCAGGGGGTCTTTGCGCCCGTGCACAAGTCTGGGGCACTAGAGACTCCAGTCTTTAGTGCACCGACACTCATCATACAAAGATTTAGTGCCAAACATTTTAATAACTTCTTCTTCTAACACTTGAGCACAATTTTCCTTTCCATCATTTTCACGAAAGACAATGAAAATATGAATCATATGAGGCAACCTCAATTCCATTTTTTGTAGTTTTCTTTTATAAAACCAAAGTAGTGAAAAACAAGAAACTAAAAGATTTAATTGCACGATCTAAAGATTTACCTTCAAGCACTCACTTCCCCGGCAACGGCGTCAGAAAAGAGCTTCTTTGAAGGGATGTGAGTGCCGCTTACCAAACCTCTCGGCAACAATGCCAGAAAAGAGAGCTTGATGTCTACTGCACAACCTTCTTCTTGTAGACTCGTGTTGGGCCTCCAAGCGCAGAGTTTTTTAGGACAGTAGAAAATTTCCCTCAAGTGGATGACCTAAGGTTTATCAATCCATGGGAGGCGTAGGATTAATATGGTCTCTCTCAAGCAACCCTGCAGTCAAATAACAAAGAGTCTCTTGTGTCCCCAACACACCCAATACAATGGTAAATTGTATAGGTGCACTACTTCGGCGAAGAGATGGTGATACGAGTGTAATCTGGATGGTAGATATAGGTTTTTGTAATCTGAAAATATAAAAACATCAAGCTAACAAATCGTAAACAGCGAGCAAAACGTTGTATGAATGCTTGGAAACAAGGCCTAGGGTCCATACTTTCACTAGTGCAAGTTCTCTCAACAATACTAACATAGCTGAATCATATATAAATCCCTCTCGTGCGACAAAGAGTTCACTCCAAAATCATAAATAGCGGAGAACAAACGAATAAATTATTGTAGGGTACGAAACCACCTCAAAGTTATCTTTTCTGATCAATCTTATGAGCTATCCCTATAAGTGTCACAAATAGCCCTAGAGTTCGTACTAAAATAACACCTTAAGATACACATCAACCAAAACCCTAATGTCACCTAGATACTCCAATGTTACCACAAGTACTACAAGACTGTCAAGTTTTAGATCAAGGAGAGGACTGTAGCTAGCACTTGTAGTTCAAGGCCACATTTCTGCCAAAATCAAGTTTCAGAAGGGCTGCTCACTTTTCCCACAAGAGCATGACATATGTTTGCTTGAAATAGTGCATTGGCAAACTCAAGATGCTCTGGAAGGATGTGGGGGGCATTGGCCTAAACAAAGTTATTGGGAGAGAGTGGAAGAGGGGCTGCCATGGTAAAAAGGAGAGGTAAAGAGAGGGAGTCATCCTCCAATAATTGACATGGGGCCATGGCAAAATTACTCGAGGTGATAGAGCGATATAAAAATTTGTGTAAAAGTTTGGGCTCAAGGAGGTTAGTAGAAGGGGTGAAAGAAGTAAGTTTGGTAAGTGAGCAGAAGGTGTTTGATGGGTGTTAGGGATATCAAATGGATTCCAATTGCTATGCAAGTTAGTAGGGTCACATGATAGGTGAAAATGAGACTCAATACAAAATTTGGGATTTGTTGGAGAAAGTTTCCAAAGTAGACTTGAAAAGTCATAGAAATAGGCAAAAATGATTTTTCGAAGATAAAACCATGCAATTTAATTCCCACAAATGCACCACTTCGTGTGGTGACATTATTTGAGTATTATATCATGTGCAAAAATTTTGGGATCATTTGGAGAAAGTTCACAATGTAAAGTTTACCAATTCTAGAATTCAACATAGAAGGTTTTGAGGGGTTTTGGACAAGTAAATCTTTCTCCTTGATGCACCACTTGGTGTGGATGCATTATTGGAGCATTAAAACATGTCCACAAAATTTGAGCACAGTTAGACACACTTGGCAATGTAGAGTTGCTCAATTTTGGATCTAGACAGATAAGGTTTTGGAATACTTAGGTGAACCAAAACGACTTGGATTGAGATGAAACTTGGCAAGCTCATATCATATATCATGTGTGACATGCTAGCATTTTACTAGAATTTATTGAGAATATTTATTGTAGAAATATTTCAAAAGTTTGAAATGGGCACAAAGGGTTTTGGAGGGTTTTGTCCAATATTTTGAACATGACAATGTGTTGAAACTCTTATATATGTAATATATGTGTCGAGTGAGTTTCCCTAAATTTTCCAAAATATTTTGGAAGCAACAAAAATATTTTTCCTTCATAAGGCACCATTTCTGGCCTCAGAAAAAGGTATTTAAATAAAATAGGAAAATATACTTTAAAATAATAATTTTGTGGTTTTGGGAAGTATTTTGTATAATAGGATTTAAATAAAATATTTGGGGCAAGACATCTCCCCTTATTTGAGGACATGTAGTACAAACCTCAACCCAAGGGGTTTTGAAAAGCTAAATCAAATAAATGCTTTTTGGTAAAAATTATTTTAGGTTCTATACACGTGGTATGGTCATTAGACAAAGGTTTGGGACAAGGATATGAGTCTATATAGATAGGATGATTTTTTGGATTTAAACACAAGCAAACAAGCAAGCAAGCAACAATCACATCAAGCATCACAAGCACTCACATATTTTTTAATTGATCCTAATTTTTTAGCTATGTTAGTTTAGTGAGGAGAGTTAAAACACGGGGTGTGACGGACCTCACCCCCTTAAGACAATTCTCATTCTCGAGATTTGAGAAGGTGGTTGCAAGAGCCTACTCCTACTATGTTGTGCTGAATAATGCGAAATGAAATATATTAAAACGCACGGTCCAACGTGGTCACCGTACAAGTGCCTATAATTGAAGCGGCTGGGTCAACGACAATTTTCGGAAAAGGAAAAGTTGTGACTTCTGAATTGCCCTTGCCGTACCCGGTGCATAGTCCTCACTCTAGCTGATAGGTGGGCCCAGGGATCCGTCTCAGTCTCTCATCCCTTCCTCCAACTCTCCTCATCCTTCTTCACCTTGCACTCTCTCGACGCTTCCTCCAATTGCGCGTAGGTCACCTAGAGTCGTACACCGGCAATGCATGGCGTGCTAGCTGCCGGCGCAGCGTACACGCACCTAACGTGCCAGTTCCTATTGGCACTGCTCGTGAATTCACCTACGAGCACCGACGACCGAGCTATGAGCGGGGCTGGTGGGCTTCACCCGCGTTACACTGAGCTCGAGCTATGAAACAACCATGGCTTTCTTCTCTTCTTCCTCACACCTGGCCTTGCTTCCTGCATCTTCTCCCGTCTTCTTTTCTGCTTGCAGGAGTTTGAGGCGAGGCTCTAATGGCGGACGAGCTTCCGGGGTGGCTTAGAATCCTCTTATTTGGAGCGGGGCGACGCTGATCGGTCTCTCAATGTTGTACTGCGCCATCATCCACGATGATCTCCATAATGATGTTGCTCAAGTGGTGGCTCTCCGCGGCGGCAGGGTCCATGATGACTAGGAAGCTATGTAGTGCACGAGTGGGTGCTAGTGTATCGACAACACTCTACAAAAATAAAAATACCCACAACATTTCCTTTTGAGAAGCTGTGAGGTGCTCGCAAGGCAATCAGTTAGGTGCTAAACGTGTGTGTGGTCGTGCACTTAGCACATGTGGCATGGTGAGTGTGGTTGTGATTCGGTTGGATGTATGTTTCTGGCGTGCCTTCATATGTTTGGTCTTCCAGCCTCTTCGTAGCTTCGTGCCATAGTTGATGTAGCCGGCAGAGGAGTGGTGGTTGACTCCTATTGCTTCTCCTTCCTTGCCGTGGCCACTCGATCGTAGTGATTATTCACCTTACTAGGGTAGTTTTGTCTCCGCCTACTTGGAGGGTGCTTCGAGGAGTCCATCTTTGCCAAGGTAAAGCCTTACGCTCGAGAGGCATGGCGATCGCGGTTTCTGACGGCTTATGCAGCCTGTACTAAAGCACTTCTCACTTTTTTGGATAAATAAGATTGTCATCCGTGAGGACAACACCACATTTCTCCATCCATCACTCAGGCATCATCCTTATGGAACGTCTGAGAGGAGCAGGTTCTTGTCGTGGGTGGTCACTTGCCATTAGGGTTTTAGTGGTGGTCGAGGGGGAGTATTGGCTATAGTCTAACGACTTGGAGCTAAAACCTGCGGACACAACCCGAGCATTCTATGGCTAGGTAACTTCGGGGTTCTAAGGAACTTAGGATGGGAGTGAGCATCCATCACCTTATCCTTATGCACATTCGTTAGATGCCAACGGTCTAGCCTTTATATATGGACAAAAATAACCCTATATCATCAAAGGCTCCATCTCACATAAGTCGACTCCGCACCACTCATGCTAGTCAATTCCAGGGTCCGAGGGAAGGACCTAACCTAATATCATAAGTATACTATAGCTAAGTTGCACCTGTATTCCCATGTAAGTGTCCTCGAGAAAGCATTCAACCGGCTAAGCTTGAACTAAGGCGCTACAAATCCAAGTGCTCGGCTAGATCATCCAATGGACACGTAGTGTACCAATCCAAGGCCTTGTTTGCTTACTACGAATCCAATAAAGTTGTTGGTCAATCCAACCAACCATCACTGGACCCATCACTCCTACAAATCCAATATTGATGGGGATTCTACATGACCACCTAGAGTCCTCATAAACCTCATACCATTGTCTTGACTATACCATAGTATACCCACCATCTTCCAACATCACGGCCAACAAATCTACAAGGCCATGCTTATATGGATTCGTAAATCAATTGAACAACTCCAATTACTCCTACTCGCTATCCACCTAGAAACATGGTTTCATGATCGAGATCATCGTACTAAATCCAATTTACTCCGAACCATGTGGCCTCATTCATCGCCGATACTCCACTAGGATTACCTATTTAAATCCGATTCACAATTCATACTTGTCACTCCAAATCGTTATGGTTCCATCATCAAACCATGACTACTACTTGACATAGTCATTTTATTGTACTACCAAGAATTTTAGCTCGTGATCATAATTGTCCTACTGAGTCCGAACTTACTCCAGGAATATGTTGCTTATGCTACCTTGTCAACTTGTTCCACCAAGTTCACCTACCATCATTAGGGTCTTACGATCCACCAAGATAGTCTAGCTATATCCTCAAGATACCTATTATGACCACAACAACCCATCCTCCACAAATCATATATCCTGGAACGATCCTTCCTATGGCATCAGGTTCTAGTGCTAGCTTAAGAATGAAGGATACTTGTTCACGGTGATCACTTGTTCCGTAGTGGACCAAGTGCTAAGCAGGGGTTATTAGAGCTCAACAGGTGCTCTGGCAATTCCATGTATTAGACATGTGACCAGGAGTTTGAGCTGGGGAATCTTGTGAGGTTTAGGTTGGTTTAGGTAGGAATTTCCCATCTCAAGGGGAAGCATAACTTCTACAGGTCACATCTGGTTGAGCATGTTATAGTCGGCGTCTTCAGTGTCAGTCGTTTGTCGAAGTGGATCCTTCGCATATCTTGTCTTGCTGGCCACGAGTTTCAAGAAGGATGGATGAGAGAAAATTAGCATAGAGGGAAGTGCCTAATGGGTGGTATAGTGCAAGTGCAATCAAACAAGTTCCGAAAGGCCAACGCAAACATCAAGATGAGGCAGGTGATATAGTCGCATACGTTGCCTAGGGAAAAAGTGCGACGTATTGTTCGGGAACGTAGTAATTTCAAAAAACATTCCTACGCCATACAAGGATCTATCTATGGAGAAACCAGCAACGAGCAAAGGGGTAGAGCATCTTCATACCTTTGAAGATTGCTAAGCGGAAGCGTTGCTAGAACGCGGTTGATGGAGTCGTACTCGCAGGGATTCAGTTCGCGATGGATTCCATTCTATGCGCCGAACGTTGGCGCCTCCATGTTCAACACACGTGCAGCCCGGTGATGTCTCCAACGCCTTGATCCAGCAAGGAGGGAGGAGAGGTTGACGGAGATATCCAGCAACACGACGGCGTGGTGACGGTTGAGCTGTGTGGTATTCCGACAGGGCTTCGCCAAGCACTATGGAGGACGAGGAGAAAGAGAGATAGGGCTGCACCGAGGAGAGATCAAATTTGTGTCTCAAACTGCCCTAAAACCCCACATATATATATAGGAGGAGAGGGAGGAGGGTGCCCACCCTTTAGGGTTTCCACACCAAAGGGTGCGGCAACCCTAGTTGGTGGAGAGGTGGCGAACCAAGGTGGGCTTTGGGCCCAAGGCAGCCCATTCACTTCTAGGGTTTGGCCCCTTACCCGTTTGCTGCACCTTGGGCTGATGGTGGTGGCGCACGAGCCCACTTATGGGCTGGTTCCCATGCACCTATTGGCCCATGTAGCAACTTGGGGCTGGTGGCCCGCCCCAGAACCCTTCCGGTGGTCCGGTACATTACCGGTGTCGCCCGAAACAATTCCGGTGACCAAATCCTCACTTCCTATATATGAATCTTTACCTCCGGACCATTCCGGAACTCCTTGTGACAACCGGGATCTCATCCGGGACTCTGAACAACCTTCAGTAACCACGTACACTACTCCCATATAACACTAGAGTCATCGAACCTTAAGTGTGTAGACCCTACGGGTTCGGGAACCATGCACACATGACCAACACACTTCTCCGGTCAATAACCAACAACGGGGTCTGGATATCCATGTTGGTTCTCACATGTTCCACGATGATCTCATCGGATGAACCATGATGTCGGGGATTCGATCAATCCCGTATGCAATTCCCTTTGTCTACCGGTATGATACTTGCCCGAGATTTGATCGTCGGTATCCCTATACCTTGTTCAATCTTGTTACCGGGAAGTCTCTTTACTCGTTCCGTAACACATCACCCCGTGGCTAACTCCTTAGTCACACTGAGCTCAATATGATGATGGATTACCGAGTGGGCCCAGAGATACCTCTCCATCACATAGAGTGATAAATCCCAGTCTCGATTCGTACAACCCAACAAGCACTTTTGGAGATACTTGTAGTGCACCTTTATAATCACCATGTTATGTTGTGATGTTTGATACACCCAAAGCACTCATACGGTATCCGGGAGTTGCACAATCTCATGGTCTAAGGAAATGATACATGACATTAGAAAGCTTTAGGAGGCGAACAACACGATCTAGTGCTATGCTTAGGATTGGGTCTTGTCCATCACATCATTCCCCAATGATGTGATCCCGTTATCAATGACATCCAATGTCCATGATCAGGAAACCATGATCATCAATTGATCAACGAGCTAGCCATCTAGAGGCTCACTAGGGACAGATTGTGATCTATATACTCACACATGTGTTACGGTTTCCGGTAAATATAATTATAGCATGTATAACACACAATTATCATGAACTAGGAAATATAATAATAACCAATTTATTATTGCCTCTAGGGCATATTTCCAACAGTCTCCCACTTGCACTAGAGTCAATAATCCAATTCACATCACTATGTGATTGCAATGAATCCAATACCCATACAGTTTTGGGGTTCGATCATGTCTTGCTTGTGAGAGATGTTTTAGTCAATGGGTCTGAACCTTTCAGATCCGTGTGTGCGTTACAAATCTCTATGTATTCCTATAGATACTGCTACCATGCCCCATTTGGAACTATTCCAAATCACTGCTCCCCAATATGAATCCGGTTTACTACTCAGAGTTATCCGGATTAGTGTTAAGGCTTGCATCGACGTAACCCTTTACGACGAACTCTTTAATCACCTCCATAATCAAGAAAAAAATCCTTAGTCCGCAAGTTACTTAGAATAACTTTGACCCCTTGACAGACCCATGGCAAGGCACACTTCAGGTGCAGTACACAGTATAACATACTATAGAGCCTATGTCTAAAGCATAGGGGATGACCTTCGCCCTTTTTCTTTCTTCTGCGGTGGTCGGGTACTGAGTCTTACTCAATATTCACACCTTACAACACAACCAAAAACACATTCTTTGCCGGTCTATTTTGAACTCCTTCAAAAACTTGTCAAGGCTTGCATTTCATTGGAAGTTCTATTAAGCACTTTTGTTCTATCTCCATAGATCTTGATGCTCAATGTTCAAGTAGTTTAGTCCAGGTTTTCCTTTGAATAACTCCTTTCAAACAACCCTTTATGCTTTCCTGAAATTCTACATTATTTCCGATCAACAATATGTCAACCACATATATTTATCTGAAATTCTATAGTGCACCCACTCACTTCATTGGAAATACAAGTTTCTCATAAACCTTGTATAAACCCAAAAACTTTGATAATCTCATCGAAGCATATATTCCAACTCCGGGAGGCTTGCTCCAGTCCTTAGAAGGATCGCTGAAGCTTTGCATACTTGTTAGCATCCTTTAAGATCGTCGACACCTTCTGGTTGTATCAGATAGAACCTTTCCTCAAGGAAACCAACGAGGAAACAATATTTAACATCCTATCTGCAAGATTTCATAAATTGTGCAGTAACTACTAACATAATTCCAACAGAGTTTCAGCATCGAAAGTCTCATCGTAGTCAACTCTTTGAACTTTGTCGGAAACATCTTTGTGACAAGTCGAGCTTTCTTAATGGTGTTTTTTCACCATCATCGTCTGTCTTCCTTTTCAAGATCCATTCGCAGTTAATAGTCTTATGATCATCAAGTGGTTCTTCCAAAGTGTGTACTTTGTTTTCATACATGGATCCTCTCTCGGATTTCATGGCCTCCAGCCATTTGTTAGAATCCGGGCTCTCCATAGCTCGGAGGTTCATTGTTGTCTAGCAACATGATCTCCAAGATAGGATTACCGTACCACTCTGAAGTAGTCTGCGTCATTGTCGACCTACGAGGTTTGGTAGTGAGTTGATATGAAACTTCATGATCACTATCTTTAGCTTCCACTTCAATTGGTGTAGGCGCCATAGGAACAACTTCTTGCACCCTGCTACACACTGGTCGAAGTGATGGTTCAAATAACCTCATCAAGTTTTCGCCATCCTCCCACTCAATTATTTGAAGAGCAACTTTTCCTTGAGAAAGGACCCGTTTCTTGAAACAAACACTTTTGCTTCCGGATCTGAGATAGGAGGCATACCTAACTGTTTTGGATGTCCTACGAAGATGCATTTATCCGCTTTGGGTTCGAGCTTATCAAGCTGAAACTCTTTCGCATAAGCATCGCAACCCCAAACCTTTTAAGGAACAACAGCTTAGGTATCTCTAAACCATAGTTCATATGGTGTCATCTCAATGAAATTACATGATGCCCTATTTAAAGTGCATGCGGTTGTTTCTAATTCATGACCCGTAAATGATAGTGGTAATTTCATAAGCGATATCATAGTATGCACCATATCTAATAGGGCACGACTATGACATATGGTCACACCATCAGACTATGGTGTTCCAGGTGGCATGAGTAGTGAAACAATTTTCACGTGAAACAATTTTCACATTTTCTTAAATATTTACCAAAATTGTACTCAGATATATATATGTTTATCTCCACGATCACATCGTTACATATTATCCTCTTATCACAATTATCTACAACCTCACTTTGAAATTACTAGAACCTTCCAATAACTCAGATTTGTGTTTCATCTAGTAAATACACTAGTATATACTTGAATCATTTGTGAAGTGAGAACATAATGATATCCACTGTGTGCCTCAAAACTCATTGGACTGCACACATCAAAATGTATTACTTCCAACAAGTTACTTTCTTGTTCCATCTCACTGGAAAACGAGGTCTTCAGTAATCTTGCCCATGTGGTATGATTTGCATGTCTCAAGTGATTCAAAAATCAAGTGAGTCCAAACAATCCATCCGCATGGAGTTTCCTGATGCGTTTATACCAACAGACATGGTTTGCATGTCTCAAACGTTTGAAAAAATGAGTGAGTACAAAGACCCATCAGCATGGAGCTTCTTCATGCATTTTATACCAATATGACTCAAGCATCAGTGCCACAAGTAAGTGGTACTATCATTACTACTTTGTATCTTTTGGCAACAATGTTACGAACAAGTGTATCACTACGATCGAGATCCAATAAACCGTTTATTTTGGGTGCAAGACCATTGAAGGTATTATTCAAGTAAACAGGATAACTATTATTCTTTTAAATGAATAACCATATTGCAATAAATATAATCCAATCATGTCTACGCTCAACGCAAACACCAAAAAATAATTGTTTATGTTTAACACTAATCCCGATGGTAGAGGGAGCATGCGATGTTTGATCATATCAACCTTGGAAACACTTCCAACACACATCGTCACCTTGCCTTTAGCTAGTCTCCGTTTATTCCTTAGCTTTTATTTCGAGTTACTAATACTTAGCAACTGAACCGGTATCCAATACCTTGGCGCTACTAGGAGTACTAGTAAAGTACACATAAATATCATGTATATCTAATATACTTTTGTCAACTTTACCAGCCTTCTTATCTACCAAGTATCTAGGGTAGTTCAGTGACTGTTCCCCTCATTACAGGAGCACTTAGTCTCAGGTTTGGGTTCAACCTTGTGTCTCTTCATTAGAGCAGCAACTGGTTTGCCGTTTCATGAAGTATCTATTCTTTCCCTTTGCCCTTCTTTGAAACTAGCGGTTTTACTAACCATCAACAATTGATGCTCCCTTTTGATTTCTACTTTCGCGGTGTCAAACATCACGCGGTGTCAAACATCACGAATAGCTCAAGGATCATAATATCTATCCCTGATATGTTTATAGTTCATCACGAAGCTCTAGCAGCTTGGTGGCAGTGACTCTGGAGAACTATCACTATCTCATTTGGAAGATAAACTCCCACTTGATTCAAGGGATTGTAGTACTTAGACAATCTGAGCACATGCTCAACGATTGAGTTTTTTCCCTTACTTTGTAGACAAAGAATCTTGACGGAGGTCTCATACCTTTCAACAAGGGCACGAGCATGAAGTCCCAACTTCATCTCTTGGAACATCTCGTATGTCCTGCGATGTTCGAAACGTCTTTAGCACCTCAATTCTAAGCCGTTTAAGCATTATGCACCGAACCATCGTGTAGTTGTCAAAAATGTGTATGTCAGATGTTCGCAACATCCACAAATGATGCTTGGGGTTCAACACACTGAGCGGTGCATTAAGATATAAGCCTTCTGTTTGCATAATTGCTACTATCACCTTTCAACTAAGTTTTCTCTAGGAACATATCAAAAACCATAGTGCTATAATGCAAGTTACAACATAATTTGCAAAGACCTATTTGACTATGTTCATGATAATTAAGTTCATCTAATGAACTCCCACTTGGATGGACATCCCTCCTGTCATCCAAGTGACACATGATCCACGTCGACTAGCCCGTGTCCGATCATCACGTGAGACAGACTAGTCATCAATGGTGAGCATCTCCATGCTGATCGTATCATCCATACGACTCATGTTTGACCTATCGGTCTCCCGTATTCGAGGCCATGTCTGTACATGCTAGGCTCGTCGAGTCAACCTAAGTGTTTTGCGTGTGTAAACTGGCTTAAACCCGTTGTATGCGAATGTTAGAATCTATCACAGCCGATCATCACGTGGTGCTTCGAAACAACGATCCTTCACAATGGTGCACACTTAGGGGAATACATATCTCGAAATTTTAATGAGGGATCATATTATCTTTGCTACCGTCGTTCTAAGCAATAAGATGAAAAACATGATAAATATCACATGCAATCATATAGTGACACGATATGGCCAATATCATCTTGCTCCTTTGATCCATGTTTGGGGCACCATGATCATCATTGTCACTGGCATGACACCATGATCTCCATCATTGTGTCTCCGTGAAGTCGTATGGGGACCCCGACTAGCAAGTCGAGTTCGCCGTGCCCAGTGATCCGAAGGATCAATGTTCACTGAACACAGATACTGAATAATAGAGTCTTACATCCAAGTACTGAAATTATTACATCAAACGTCCAGAAGGTCGGGTTCAAGAGCGAGGCCTAAGGCCCAATTAAACAGATACACCGAGTAGCGGAAACTCGTAGGGCTAAGCGGTGCCCATGCCATCAAGCCTACACCGACAGGCATTCTGACTTGGAAGCGTCCTAGATCGCAGGTTCGTCTCCGACGGCGTACTCATCGCCAAACTCCGGTCCTTCCATGTCTGGTCAATAATATAACCAGTGGCAAGCCAATGAGTACTTTGAATGTACTCGCAAACAGCCCATAATATAAACATTTATAGTGAAAAATAATAGTAACATGCATCTTTAGTGGAATGCAATTTGCTGGAATGATCAGGTATATGCAACAAATTAAAGAATTACTCTTTAAGAACAGGTTACAGATATCAACATATCTGACAAGGGTTGAACATCCAGGTTCACCCTATATGCCAAGTCATCGGACTTGTCATAACCTCAATGTATTAATGAGGGCTAAACCATCCGGGTTTACCCTATATGTCAAGTCACCGAACTTGATCATATTATTGTGATTATAACAAGACCTTTTTAACACCACACACACACACTTTTGCTTTATGCGGAAACGCTGGACGTAGTTTAAGCAGCACCACCCAACTGTCCTTGACCGTGGACACGGCTATTCGAATAGTGTACACTCTGCAGAGGTAGTACGCTGGACCCACGAGAAACGGGAAACTTCCGTGTCATCCAGGACTCGCGGTATATCACATATACCCGAGGTAAGTACCCGATCATCATCTTTCCCCTGACGATACTAGACAAAGAGGTCCACTCGTTTGGTACCCAGCCCACATGTTGTACATCTTACGAGCACCGACTCTGGACTGTATCAACCATGCAGGGACCAACGGTGTGCCTGGAACTCATAATAATGGCATAGTCGTCCTACCTGGTATGACCCCATCACAAGAGTGACACCGATCACTCCCGCCACTAGTA
The DNA here is from genome assembly GCF_904849725.1 of Hordeum vulgare subsp. vulgare. Lineage (NCBI taxonomy): Eukaryota > Viridiplantae > Streptophyta > Magnoliopsida > Poales > Poaceae > Hordeum > Hordeum vulgare. Next base: position 331,528,523 of record NC_058524.1, on the reverse strand, counting down.
ATGTGGCTCTTTGCTAGTACTGACCACAGTAATCAACAAAGCCCCGTCCCATAAAGGGGTATCATGGTCATACTGGTAAGGTTGGGACAGTCGACACATCATAAATCTAATCCCATTTCCGAAACCATACTCACACCAAAACACCTGTGCATCACTTCACCAAAAGTGATCACCAACTCATCATCACCCTCGGGCATTAGTGGCACCCGACGGGGTTTCCATAAACTATTTATTTAACTCATCATCATGCTCATGATAATATCCTCTATCTTTACTTGTCAACATGGTATAACATGACCCTCGAGGGGTAGGGTCAAGCTCAATGCAATGATCTTACTCTACTAGTCAACATGACAGTAGCATGATCCTCATAAGTGGTAGGGTCAAGCTCATCATGTTTGTGCTCCGAGGAGCCACATGAATAACATCATCAACATGCAAGGGCTTTGAAGAAGCCTCCGGTGCCATCACCACAATGATGAACCGACATCGTGATCACATGCAACGGGAAAATACTTGCTATACTAGCATGCAACGATGTTTGTGCTCAAGTCATGGTCAAAGGCTGCTTGCCTTGGTCAGCTAGGTATCCGGGGTCTTCAGGTCTTCCGCTCCGGATCCTCCGTCACTCGGTGACTCTACCGTCGAGAAAGGAATAAATAAATAATAGCTCTCACTAAAACAGATCACAAAGTGCTTTTAAAAATGTTGCAAAGTCTGAATAAATTCAGTTTACTATTTGGAAAAAATTTCCTATAGTTTTTATTAGCTAAGCATATTTATTTAAAAGCAAACAGAAGCAAACAAGTGCTTTCTAATATCATTTTATTATACCAAAATAGTTTCTGTTTTTGATATATGACAAACATTACAGAATCAAATACTACACATTTTTAGAAAATTATTGGTGGAAGAATGATATTTTTCTACTGGCTAAATATTTTTATAAAATCATTTAAGTTACTGGATTAAATAAAAGGAAAAGGCCAGGGGAAACAGATCCAGCCGGCCCAGCCAGCAGGCCTGGCCACCAGGCGCGCGCGGGCCAGGTTCACCTGCGGGCCCGTGGGGTCAGCGTCAGCGGCTGCGCGCGGTGGCTGCCCCAGGACACCGACAGGTGGGCTCCACCTGTCGGGTCCTTCTCCTACCTCCAGCCAGAGAGGTGGAGACGGACGCAGGCGAGGCTACCGTTGTCCTCAGGCCAATCTAGGAGCGGGAACGAGTCCCTCGTGCCTCCGTCTACCTGTTCGTGGTCGGGACATCACCGGAGATGGTCTGGGTCGCCGGCAACGAGGTGATCGTGGCGGAAGGGTTTCGGGTTGGTGTTGAACTAGTAGCTAGGGACATGGATTCGCTCGGGAAAGTTGGGGGAAATGTTCCTGGTGTCAAGGGGAGTGTAATGGGAGGTCGGGCAGCGCAGGAGCCGACGTGTAGCGGGAGATCGACGGGAGCTCCGAGGCGGAGGGGCCTCAGTCGATCTTGAGCACCGGGGCTCTGCGAGCTCGACTGGGTGGCTAGGGGATGTCTACTGGTTGTGCTGAAGCTGCTTGGAGGGTGCTGGGGTGCCAGGGAGACCTATTTATAGGCGAGCGACGGTGACCCGACTCGGGCGCGCTTGTGGTACAACGCTCGGCTTCATCCAAAATGCGGATCGGTCTCTCGCGGTAGGTAAGATCCGGTTGAAGGTCAATAGCTTGATGATCAATGTCCTTGTAAAGATCGGGACCGTTCGGCACTTGCAAGCACTTCCGGAGCTGTGACACGTGAAACACGTTGTGCACACACGAAAGCTCAGGAGGTAGCTCCAACTGATAAGCTACTTCCCCGCGCCTTGCCGTGATCTTGAAGGGTCCAATGAACCTTGGAGCTTGCTTCCCCTTGACGTAGAAACGCTTGGTCCCCTTGAGAGGCGTGACTCGCAAGTACACCTGGTCTCCGGGAACATACTCCACGTCTCTGCGGCGAGGGTCCGCATAGTTCTTCTGCCTTGACTTAGCTGCCTCCAAGTTTTCTCGGACAAGCTGAACCTTGTCCCCTGCTTCCCGCAGTGCTTCTGGTCCGAAAACTAGTCCTTCACCGGTTTCAGACCAATTGAGCGGGGTGCGGCACTTCCACCCATATAACGCTTCGAATGGGGCCATCTGAAGACTGGACTGGTAGCTGTTGTTGTAAGAAAACACAGCAAACGGGAGGCAGTCTTCCCACTTGGCACCATGAGCCAAAACACAAGCGCGGAGCATGTCCTTAAGTATCTGGTTTACCCTCTCGGTCTGTCCGCCCGTCTGCTGGTGGAAAGCCGTACTGAAGGAGAGTTTGGGAGGGCTCCTGTAATTTTATGGGAATTTACTGAGATAATTTCCTTTGCAAACATCTCAAAAATCTAAAACAGACAGAAATGGTTTTTAGGGTTTTACTCAAATAATATCAATATAAAATAGGGTTGAAAATCTTATAAATGGAAAATATATGTCCTTCTGAGCTTCCATGAATTTACTCAGAATTTTCTAAGGCAGGAAAGCAATTTTCCTTGTGGGAATATCATTACTGGCCTTAGAAACAGACATAGATATAAAATAGGAAAATAATATTTTAAATCACCAATTAATGTTTTTAATGAATGAAAATAATATTTGGATTAGACCACCAACTTTTGTTGTAAGTGCCACTTGGCTTCATGAGCTAGTAGTGTATCCCAACATGGTGAAGGTGATCTTGATATAAAGGAAAAAGGGTTTTTGAAGAGAGCAAAATAATAAGTTTTCATGGGTTTGAGACATCAAACAAGCAAGTATTCACTCATACAAGGGTTCACATTGCACTCACAACATTATTTGAAAAAGTTTTAACAAGCTCTGATTTTTGCAACATAAAATACTTGTGGTGAAAAACAGGATGTGACAAGTCGTCACGCCAATTATTACTTCTACTACTATATCTCACGTTTAGCAATAAAGTAAAGTAATCACATGGCGTTGCATCTCATACAATAAATTAAGACAACTCCTATGGCTCCTGCCGGTTGTCATACTCATCGACATGTAAGTCGTGAATCCTCTTACAAGAACATGATCAATCTTATACATCACATACGTAACATCACATCCTTTTGGCCATATCATATCACATAGCGTACCCTCCAAAAACAAGTTAGACGTTTTCTAATTGTTGTTGCAAGTTTTACGTGGCTGATTATGGTTTCTAGCAAGAACGCTTCTTACCTACGTGACAACCAAAACGTTGATATGCCAATGCTATTTACCCTACATAAGGACCCTCTTCATCGAATCTGATCCGACTAAAGTGGGAGAGACAGACACCTGCTAGCCAAATTATGCAACAAGTGCATGTAGGTCGGTGGAACCAGTCTCACGTAAGAGTACGTGTAAAGTCGGTCCGGGCCGCTTCATCCCACGATGTCGCCGAATCAAGATAAGACTAGTAACGATAAGCAATTGACAAATCAGCACCCACAACTTTTGTGTTCTACTCGCGCATAGAATCTACGCATAGAACCTTGGCTCTGATACCACCGTTGGGGAACGTAGTAATTTTAAAAAAATCCTATGCCATACAAGGTTCTATCTATGGAGAAACCAGCAACGAGCAAAGGGGTAGAGCATCTTCATGCCTTTGAAGATCGCAAAGCGGAAGCGTTGCTAGAACGCGGTTGATGGAGTCGTACTCACAGCAATAGAGATCGTGGTGGATTCCAAACTATGCGCCGAACATCGGCGCCTCTGTGTTCAGCACACGTGCAGCCCGGTGACATATCCAACGCCTTGATCCAGCAAGGAGGGAGGAGAGGTTGAGGGAGAGCTTCGGCAACACGACGACGTGGTGACGCTGGAGCTGCATGGTATTCCGACAGGGCTTCGCCAAGCACTACGGAGGACGAGGAGAAAGAGAGATAGGGCTGCACCGAGGAGATATCAAATTTGTGTCTCAAACAGCCCTAAAACCCCACATATATATAGGAGGAGAAGGAGGAGCTTGGTGTAGCGGTGGCGCACCAAGGTGGGCTTTGGGCCAAAGGCAGCCCTCCACTTCTAGGGTTTGGCCCCTTACCCGTTTGTTCCGCCTTGGGCTGATTGTGGTGGCGCACCAACCACTTATGGGCTGGTTACCACGCACCTATTGGCCCATGTAGCAACTTGGGGCTGGTGGCCCTTGCCGGTGGACCCCCAGAACCCTTTCGGTGGTCCCGGTACATTATCAGTGTCACCCGAAATAATTCCGGTGGCCAAATCCTCACTTCCTATATACGAATCTTTACCTACGGACCATTCCGAAACTCCTCGTGACGTCCGGGACTCCGAACAACCTTCGGTAACAACATACACTATTCCTATATAACCCTAGCGTCATCGAACCTTAAGTGTGTAGACCATACGGGTTCGGGAACCATGCAGACATGACCGAGACATTTCTCCGGTCAATAACCAATAGCGGGGTCTGGATATCCATGCTGGTTCCCACATTTTCCATGATGATGTCATCGGATGAACCACAATGTCGGGGACACATTGTGATATATATATTCACACATGTATTATGGTTTCCGGTAAATACAATTATAGCATGAATAATAGACAATTATCATGAACTAGGAAATATAATAATAACCAATTTATTATTGCCTCTAGGGCATATTTCCAACACTCTCCCAATTGCACTAGAGTCAATAATCCAATTCACATCACTATGTGATTGCAATGAATCCAACACCCATACAGTTTTGGGGTTCGATCATGTCTTGCTTGTGAGAGAGTTTTTAGTCAATGGGTCTGAACTATTCAGATCCATGTGTGCTTTACAAATATCTATGTCTTCCTATAGATACTAGTACCATGCACCATTTGGAACTATTCCAAACGACTGCTCCACTATACGAATCCGGTTTACTCCTCAGAGTTATTCGGATTAGTGTTAAAGATTAAATCGATGTAACCCTTTACGACGAACTCTGTAATCACCTCCATAATCGAGAAAAAAAATCCTTAGGCTGCAAGGTACTAAGTATAACTTTGACCCCTTGACTGACTCACGGCATGTCACACTTCAGGTGCGGTACACAGTATATCATACTATAGAGCCTATGGCTAAAGCATAGGGGACGACCTTCGTCCTTTCTCTTTCTTCTGCCGTGGTCGGGTACCGAGTCTTACTCAATATACACACCTTACAACACAACCAAGAACACATTCTTTGTAGATCTATTTTGAACTCCTTCAAAAACTTGTCACGACATGCATTTCGTTGAATGTTCTATTAAGCACTTTTGTTCAATGTCCATAGATCTTGACGCACAATGTTCAAGTAGCTTAGTCCAGGTTTTCCTTTGAAAAATTCCTTTCAAACAACCCTTTATGCTTTCCAGAAATTCTACATTATTTCCGATCAACAATATGTCAACCACATATATTTACCAGAAACTCACTTCTTTGGAAATACAAGTTTCTCATAAACCTTCTATAAACCCAAAAACTTTGATCAGCTCGCTGACAGAAGGGCCCCGCCTGCAGGTCATCTCCTTCCTCCATCATGGATTAGACAAGGGGCAGGGAGGCTGGACGAGCCCGCGCCAGGGCCCTGTCTCGGCGACACAGACCACCTCCGGCGAGGCCTTGCCCAACGGCGAGCTCGGGAGCAAACCCTCCTCTTCCCGAGTGGTTCTTAGGCCCTGGCGAGGGCGATGGCAGGAACGTCCTTGGCCGTGGCGGAGGGCACTCACAGCGGAGATGGGGGTAGCGCTCCAGCCGTCGGGGATGGAAAATCGACCGTTGGGAGGGGGGTGGGATCTTGCGGCGGTGTTGGGACGCTCCAGTGGATGCAAGAGGAGAGGAGGGAGCCAGGGCTACCTAAATTTTTCCGAGTCCAAGGCGGCGGGTTCCAGCCATGAACGAGGATGGAGCAAAGGGGAGGACAAGGGGGCCAGTCTAGGGGGTTCCTGGGAAGGATAGGGAGAGAAGAGGGTGTCGCAGGGGCTCAGGGCGAGGTAAATGGAGGGGGCGCAGGGGAGGAGCTTGGGATGCTTTGGGCGTGGCGAGGGCACACCCGCCAGGGGCCTTCCTGCGATCTTCTGACGTTGGGGTAATACATGGGAGGTCGAGGGTGGCTCTGCGGTGCGCTGGGACACGCGGCCGTTGTTGGACCCGAGCAGCAGGGAAAGTGTAAGGTGCAGAGCGCCAATTTTGCAGGCCAGGGAGGTGGTCACCACGGTCCCTCATGTCTAGAATGGCATTCTGGCCGGCCAATGTTGTCTGGCACACAAGGCATGCATTCAGGAAGGAGATTGAGGAGGTTGGCCTCATATTGGGTAATGCAGGTGGGTCTCCTTCTCTCATTAAGTTTGCAACAACAAACTGTGGGCTAGCATAAGGTGTTTGCACTGAGAGGAAATTGAGATGAAACCTTGTCTAGCAGTCTTATTCATGGAAGGACTACACGATTGTCAATTTTCAGCTCAGGGGGATGAGATTATCTAGCAGATGTAGTTCAAGGCTACATTTGTGCCAAAAACTAGTTTCAGAAGGGCTGCTCATATTTTCCACATGAGCATGCCATATTTTAGATTGGAATGATGCAATAGCATACTAGAGATGCTCTGGAAAGATGTGGGGCATAGGCATGAGCAGAAGTATAGCAAAAGGGACAAAAGAGGGGATGCCATGGTAAAAAGAAGAGGTAAGGAGAGGGAGTCACCCTCCAATAATTTACGAGTGGCTATGGAAAAGTTACTAGAGGTAAAAGGGGACTAGGTAAAGCTAAGGTAAAAAATTAAGCCCAAGGGAAACAGTGGAAGGGCCGAAAGAAGCAACTTTGATAAATGGACAAAAGGTGTTTGATGTATGGTAGGGCTAGTAAATGAATTCAGGTTGCTATGAAACTTAACAGGATTAGATGATAGGTCAAAATGAGATTATTCACCAAATTGAGGATTTGTTGGAGAAAGTTTCCAATGTAGACTTGAAAAACCCAAGGAACAGGCAGAAGTGACTTTCTGCATATAAAACATGCAAATCAATTCCCACTAATCCACAAATTGGTGTGGTAGCGTTATTTGAGTATCAGAGCATGCCCAATACGTTTGGGATCAATTGGAGAAATTTATAATGTAAAGTTTCCCAAAGTTAGAAATCTACAAAGAAGGTTTTGAGGGGTTTGGAACAAGGTCTTCTATTCTCCTTGATGCACCACCTTGTGTGGATCAATTATTGGAGTATAAGAACATGTCCACCAAATTCGAGCACAATTGGAGACACTTGGTAATGTAGAGTTGCTCAAATTTGGATCTGGACAGATATGGTTTTGGAATATTTAGCTGAATCAAATTAACTTGTATTGAGATGAAACTTTGAAAGATAATCACATATATCAAGTGTGACATGATAAACCTTTATTGGAATTTATTGAGAATATTTCTTATAGAAATATCCCAAAAGATTGAAATAGGCACAAAGGGTTTTGCCTAATATTTTCAACATTATCATGTGTTTAAACTCTTATATATGGAATATATATGCCCCCTGAGGTTCCCTAAATTTTCTAAAATAGTTTGAACGCAATAAAAATATTTTTCCTTCATAAGGGACCATTTGTGGCCTAAGAGAAAGGTATTTAAATAAAATAGGAAAATGACTTTTAAAATAATTATATTGTGGTTTTGGGAAGCCATTATGATAATGGGATTTAAATAAAATATTTGGTGCAAAATAAGTTCCTGTTTTGTGGATTTGTAGTACAAATCCCAACTCACGGGTTTTGAAACTTAAATCAAGGAAATATTTTTTGGTCAAAATAATGTTTGGTAAAAATAGTTTCTGGTCCTATACACATGGCATGATCAATAGGCAAGGGTTTGGGTCAAGGAGGTGAGTCTGGAGAGTAGCATGAACATTGGGATTTAAACACAAGCATGAGCAAGCAAGCAAAAATCACATCAAGCATCACAAGCATTCAAAAAATATATTTAATTGGTACTAATATTTGAGACAAGTTGATCTAGTCACGAGAGTCAAACACAGGGTGTGACAGACCTTACCCCCTTAAGAAAATCTCGTCCCTGAGATTTCTAGGCTAGGACTTGGAGAGATACTGAATTTTAAGTTGGAGGCAGTCTTCACGTCCCCATGTTGCTTTTGTGGGTCTTGAGGTGCTTGATGATACAACTTCGAATTCTCCGCTCATCCTTGCCTCACCGTGAGCGGGGTTTTGGCAACAAGTTAGTCTTGACTGAGGGTCAAGGGCTTGGGGAACTAAGTCCTCGCAGGTTCTGGCTTGCGCGTGTATTCTAAGGTCGGAATACGTGGCAAGGTAGCGTGCGTGGGTTCTGGTCCTGGGGCTGCTCATGTCGGTTAGTGACATCTTGATGTCTCGTGTTAGAACATAGCTGTCAAGGTCTTCCCGTACCTACCTGCTGACGGGGAAGTCCTTGACTCCCTTAAGGCAGGCGAGCTATGGTCGCATGTGGTCTTCATCCTCGAGGGTGTTGCAGTGGGTCTTCGAAGGCTTCTCATGAAAGGGTCTGGGTTGGGTCTCACCAATGAGTCTACGCTTGGAGATTTAGTGTTAAGAACGGGTTCTTCCATCTAGGAGGGTTCTAGAGGGGTTCTGGGGCTCGGTAGGTGGCTGAATCACCTTTAGCAGGTTTTCACCATGATCCAATTAGGACTCTCGTCCTTTATTTGAACCAAGAAGAGGCTGTCTAATTTCTCTCGCTGTCCAAAGGCTTCATCGGCTTGAATCGTCGAGGCTTCTTAACATCGTTGATGTAGCCGGCATAGGAGTGGTGGTTGACTTCTAGTGCTTCTTCTTCTTCGTTGTGGTTTCCCAACCATGGCGGTTCTTCGTCTTGTCTTGGGTATGATAGACTTCCGCTGCCTTGAGGTTGCTTCGAGAAGCCCACCATGTCGAGATAACACCTTACTCTCGAGAGGCACAGCGATTGGCATTCCTGGGGCTTGTCCAAACAGGACTAAAGTGCTCCTCCTCTTATTAGGTAAATAAGTATGTCATTTATGAGGATAGCAACATACTTCTGCAAGCATCACATAAGCACAGTGTTCATGAGACAGGTGCGGAGAGCGGGAACTTGCTATGGGCGGTCATTGGCCGAGGGGTTTGTGGTCCAACACGATCTAGTTCTTCATGCCCATGTACGTCATAAACATGATGGGTGGTGGTCGATGTCGTGGGAATAAACCTGACAGTAGAGGTGTAGGGTACGAATGGAGAGGGCACAGTCCTAGCTACGGCAAGATTGTACGCAAGATGTATGAGTTCATGCCCCTCTCTTGGAGGTAATAGTCCTACATCTCAGGTGCTCATGAGCTCTTGCGGGGTGGTTTTGTGTAGTACAGGGGGTGCGAACTCTTGTGCCAGAGGGGAGGGGTGGCTTATATAGAGTGTGCCACCCCTCATCAATACCTCAGCATCTAAGGGCTTGATCAATATGAGTTAAAGATATACGTTACTGATAACATAAGTGGGTAATAAATGCTACTAAAGACCATCGGTTGAACGTATGTCCGTTGGCTGTTGTGGGTGAATTCTGATCTCCAGTACCGTCTGGAATCTTTCCGAGTGCGTTGGGTTGTCGAGTGGATGTTATTTTAATCCGAGTGGCTTCGTACCCAGTGACTTTTAAATACCATCTTCATCCAGTCGGAGTCTTCTGTGTGGTCCTTGTTCTAATAATGGGGTGCCCTTGGGTAGGACATATTGGTTAGGCCTATGACCCTACCCTAGGTACATATCCCCATCATTAGCCTCCAAATGGATCGGGGTTAGAGTGAGGAAGGAGTCGACGTGAATTCTTGTCGAGTCGCTCTGATCTTGATTCTTTTCCTGAGATTGACAAAACTTTGGGTCGGCTAAAATCTTTGTCATTCGCCTTGATCGATTCTGTTCTGAAGTTTGCCTGAGTGGTGTTGGATGCTTGGGCTTACTCCGAGTGACTACTGGTATCCTTTGATATGACTGATCAATGCGGCAGGTCCGGATCTTCCGGGATTCGAAATTTTTGTTTCCGTGCGCCTTGCGGTGATGACACAACAGTGACGCAAGTTGAGCAAGAACGCCTCGATTATTGCACCGTCATCATCGCCACACGTCATGTCTCCACTGATAGCGGGATACATTGAGATCTGGAGGTCCCATCAGTCGGTGACTCAGTCAGGTACTTATATAAATGTAACCGTGGCTAGGGTTACGGTTGCACCTTTATCTTTTCTTGCTCTTCTTCCTCCCTAGCCTCGCCAGCGTTGCTCAATCTTCTCCTCGCCGCCAGAGCCATGACAAAAGCCAAGACCCCCAAGCTTGAGCGTGCCAAGAAGGGCGTCAAGGCGAAGAAAGCCGGTCGGACCGCATTGCCACCAGGGTGGATACAGGGGGATTTTCTCTCATCCAATGTGACGAGGGAAGATGTTTTGGATCTCATGGAACACGGGATGGTGGCGGAGAAATCCTGGAGACTGCCTGAGGGGCAGCTTGAGCCCGCACCTTGTGAGCGGGAACGGGTCCTCCTCACCACTCATGTCGAGCGAGGTTTCTCTCTTCCTCCACATCCTTTCTTTCGTGGTTTCCTCTTCTATTTCAGGATTCAACTCCATCATCTCCCTCCCAACATTGTCGCATATATCTCTACGTTCATCACCTTGTGTGAGTGCTTCTTGGGGTGCCCTCCTCATTGGGGTTTGTTCAAGAAGGTATTTACTACCCGGTCTCAGACAGTGAAGAAAGTGAATCCTGGGGACACCCGGACCAACGTTATCCAGTTGTGCGGTGCCGTGTGAGTTCAGAAGAGGAATAGGAGTACCTATCCTCCGATGATTCTCCCTGAATCGGTTAGGAACTCGCATGCGTCATGGTTCTACTGCAATGATATTACCTCCCCAAACATGTCGACTGGCCTTCCTCCCTTTACCTTAGATCGTCCGACTGCCCCTAGGATATTGATCGTATTCGAGGATGAAAAGGCAGAAGTGGAGATGTTGGCGGGGGAAGTGATCAAGTTGGTCAGAAACAGGCTAACTGGTTTGGACCTGCTGGAAACGTTTCTTAGTCGGCGCATCCAACCTCTTCAAGCAAGGGACCATGCGATGTGATATTACACTGGTTGTGAAGACTCCACTTGGTCGCACCTAGAGGAAGTCTATGAGGAGACGGTAAGCCAGTGGATCAGAAGCACCACTGGTCCTTGCGACAACCCCATGGGATCTAGACGAGTCGCGCCCTATTTTGCTGAGAATAAGCCGCGAAAGCTGGTATGTTGCCTCTTTTCTGATTGTATTTATGTCTTTGTCGAGTGACTTTGTATTCGTGCGATTGACTCTGTGATGACCCACAAGTATAGGGGATCAATCGTAGTCCTCACGATAAGTAAGAGTGTCGAACCCAACAAGGAGCAGAAGGATCTGAAAAGTCGTTTTCAGCAAGGTAAAATCTGCAAGCACTGAAATTATTGGTAAGAATTAGTTGTGTGGTGAGATGATTCGTAGCAAGCAACAAGTAAAAAAAGTAGCAACGGTGCAGCAAAGTGGCCCAATCCTTGTAGCAAGGGACAAGCCTGGACAAAGTCTTATAGGAGGAAAAACGCTCCCGAGGACACACGGGAATTTCTGTCATGCTAGTTTTCATCATGTTCATATGATTCGCTTTCGTTACTTTGATAGTTTCATATGTGGGTGGACCGGCACTTCGGTACTGCCCTTACTTAGACAAGCATCCCACTTATGATTAACCCCTCTCGCAAGCATCTGCAAATACGAAAGAAGAATTAAGACAAAGTCTAACCATAGCATTAAACTAGTGGATCCAAATCAGCCCCTTACGAAGAAACGCATAAACTAGGGTTTAAGCTTCTGTCACTCTAGCAACCCTTCATCTACTTACTACTAACCAATGCCTTCCTCTAGGCCCAAATAATGGTGAAGTGTTATGTAGTCGACGTTCACATAACACCACTAGAGGAAAAACAACATACAACACATCAAAATATCGAACGAATACCAAATTCACATGACTACTATTAGCATGACTTATCCCATGTCTTCATGAACAAAACTAAATACTCACAAAGCATAATCATATTCATGACCAGAGAGGTAATGAGTAGCATCAAGGATCTGAACATAAATTCTTCCACCAAGTAATCCAACTAGCATCAACTACAAAGAGTAATTAACACTACTAGCAACCTTACAAGTACCAATCGGAGTCGTGAGACGGAGATTAGTTACAAGAGATGAACTAGGGTTTGGAGATGAGATGGTGCTGATGAAGATGTTGATGGTGACGAGTCCCCTTCGATGAGAGGAGTGTTGGTGATGACGATGGAGATGATTTCCCCCTCCGGGAGGGAAGTTTCCCCGGCAGGATCGTCCTGCCGGAGCTCCAGATTGGTTCTGCTCAAGTTCCGCCTCGTGGCGGCGGCGAATCCTCGAAAAAGCCTCCTCGTGATTTTTTCCGGACAAAACCCTTCATATAGCAGAAGAGGGGGGCCAGAGGGCCAGCTGGTTGCCCACAAGCCCCCTAGGCATGGACAGGGGGGTGGCCGCACCTAGCAGGCTTGTGCCCACCTGCTCGCACCCCTCTGGCACTTCTTCGGCCCAGTATTTTTTATAATTCCCGAAAAAATCATCGTTGATTTTGACGGTGTTAGGAGTTGTGAAGAATAGGTATCTCAAACTTGCTCCTTTTTCAGGCCAGAATTCCAGCTGCCGGCATTCTCCCTCTTCATGTAAACCTTGCGAAATAAGAGAGAAAAGGCATAAGTATTGTACCGTGAAGTGAAATAACAGCCCAAAAAGCAATAAATATCAACATGAAAGCATGATGCAAAATGGACGTATCAACTCCCCCAAGTTTAGACCTCCCTTGTCCTCAAGCGAAAGCCTAGCGCAATAAATATGTCCACATATTTAGGGAGTGAGGTGTCGACAAAACAAGATACGAACATGCATGCATCATGATCCTGATCAGAACAATAATACCAACATATAATCTCTCATGCTAAATTGACAATTCCTTCACAAAGTAAAGCACGGATCAAGAACCTTACCGAGAAGTAACAACCGATAGCCTTTAGTCATTGAAGCAATTGCAATTTATCACAACATCAGAAAGAGTCAAATAAGAGCTTGTAAAGCAAATCCTCATACTCAATCATCCTTCCGTTCTCTATAATTGCTACAACTCACGTAGTACTTATGAGATCAAAGTTTCAGTTGGACACAAAGAAAGATAGGGGCTTATAGTTTCGCCTCCCAACTGCTTACCTCAAGGGTAATGTCAACAATAATAATTCATGAATACTTACTTCCAAGTTGACATATGAATATAGATCTTTCCCTAGCATATGACCTTAGCCAAGAAAAATGTGAAGTAAGGAATTTGTGAAGATCACCATGACTCTTTCAAGGGAAAAAAGTAAAGGTACAAGATAGGCCATTCGCAGATAGAAGCAAAGGTTGTCATGCGCTTTTCAGGTTTGGATGCATATCCTCTTAGTGCGGAGGAACGTCACTTTATATTGCCTCATGTGATAAAGAACTTTATTATGCAGTCTCTTTGCTTTTATGTCTTCCTCATCATAGGTTCGTACAAAGCTTATTTTCCACACACTAATAGATCATACATATTAGGGAGCAATTTTTATTGCTTGCACCGATGGCAACTTACTTGAAGGATCTTATTCAATCCATAGGTAGGTATGGTGGACACTCATGGCAAAACTAGGTTGAAGGTTTATGGATGCACAAGTAGTATCTCTACTTGGTGCGGTAGTTTTGGCTAATATGAGGTGGAATCAATCGTCACATGCTAAGGGATCTCTAGTCATATAACATTGTTCGGAACCAAGAAAACGCAATTCATTATGTTGTCTTCCTTGTCCAACATCTACTCCTAGGCATGTTATAGTTTAGTGAGTGTTCACAATCATAGATGGTGTCAAAGATGATATATTTATATGTGAACCTCTCCTTCTTTATAACTTCCTATTAATTGCAACAATGGCCAAGGTCTATGTTTGTCTACCCTCAACAAGTTTCAATCATCATTCTTTTTTTATGTGAAGCCATCACTTCCCATAAGATCATTACATGATCTTTCATGCTTTTGTTCTTTTCTCATTCTATTGATAATGGCATGAGGCAAAGCCCTTCAACTAAGACACTGTTTATTATATGGCTCACGAGCTCGAATACATCAGGGGTGACACAAAACAAAACTCAAGACTAAACACTAAGACTTTTATTCTATTAGAGAAAAATAAAGCTGAAAAGGAACAAACTAAAACATAGGTAAAGGCAAAAGATGTGATGGTGATACGATACTGGGGCAACTCCCCCAAGCTTGGCACTAGCCAAGGGGATTGCCCATACCCATGCTCAGTTGTCTTCCTTCGGTGGTGATGGTGGTGAAGTTGTTGTAACATGGGTTTGATCCTCCGTGTTCCAAGGCACAGGTGCTCCATCATGGAAAGATGAATGAGTCTCCGAAATCCTCAAATCTGCAGCCAAACGTAATGATTTAAATCTATACTCATACTCATAGTTTTGGTTCTGCTAGTCATAGATCTGGGCCTGGAGGTGATCAATCCTGTCATAGAGCCTAGAGAGGTGCTTCCCAATGTCATTGGCATCAATCTTGTGCTTGTTGGTGAACGCCGTGATCATCATGTGGTTGGCGTTGAGTCCACGCTCCACCATCCCTTGGCACTTGAAGACTTGTTGCTCCATTGCCTCGAGCCTCGTCTCCATGCTTCCGGTCTTCTTGGGCCCCTCAACATCACGGATGTGCAACATCCCCTCATGCATCTCGATAGATTGAGGGTGTTGCAGCACGTGAGGTAGGGATTGATGACCTTCTCGCATCTCGGAGATTTTGGGGACGTCATAGCGATCTAGATCTGCAACAGAAACAGGCTCGAAACGAAAACAGAGGAAACATGCGTGATACGAGGGTCAGACCTTACGGGAGAATATATATTGATTTTTTACCAGCCCAGAAGGAGTACTTCGCACGATAACGAAGTCCGGGAGGCACACGAGGTGGCCACAAGCCCCCAGGCACGACCAGGGGGTGGGCCCGCGCCTGGCAGGCTTGTCGCCTCCTTGCCACTTTCCAGACTACTTCCAATTTTTCTATTTTTTCAAATATTCCAAAACGGAGAAAAATTCCTACTCGAAAAGTTTTGGAGTCTGTTTTCTCACCGAATCACATACCTCTTTGTTTTCGGAGTCTGAAACAGGCTGATAAATGTACCTTAGGTATTCTTCCGGAGTTATGGTATTGATAATATTGCTTTCAACATTTATGGGAGTACCTGAGATATAATGCTTGATTCTCTGCCCATATACAACTCTCGGACAATTACCTTCCGTGTTGTTGATCTTGATAGCACCGAAACGATATACTTCCGCAACAATATAAGTACCTTCCCATTTAGAGAGAAGCTTGCCTACAAAGAATCTTAAACGAGAGTAATATAGCAAGACATAATCACCTACATTGAACTCACGCTTTTGTATCCTCTTATCATGCCACCTCTTAACCTTTTCTTTGAACAACTTGGCATTATCATATGCCTGAGTTCTCCATTCATCAAGCGAGCTAATGTCAAATAACCTCTTCTCACCGGCAAGTTTGAAATCAAAGTTGAGCTCTTTGATTGCCCAATAAGCTTTATGCTCTAGCTCAAGAGGTAAATGACATGCTTTACCGTACACCATTTTGTACGGAGAAATGCCCATGGGATTCTTATAAGAAGTTCTATAAGCCCACAGTACATCATCGAGCTTCTTAGACCAATTCTTTCTAGACCTATTGACAGTCTTTTACAGAATTAGTTTAATCTCTCTGTTGCTTAGCTCTACTTGACCACTGGACTAAGGGCGATAGGGAGACACAATTCTATGGTTGACATCGTACTTGGCAAGCGTTTTACGGAAAGCACCATGAATGAAATGTGAACCACCGCCGGTCATTAGATATCTAGGGACTCCAAATCTAGGGAAAATAACTTCTTTAAGCATCCTGATAGAAGTGTTGTGATCAACACTACTAGTGGGGATAGCTTCTACCCACTTAGTGACATAATCAACAACAACTAGGATATGAGTGTACCCATTGGATTTTGGAAAAGGTCCCATATAATCAAAGCCCCAGACATCAAATGGTTCAATGACAAGTGAATAGTTCATAGGCATTTCCTGACGTTTACCGATATTACATATTTTTTGACATTCTTCACAAGACAATACAAACTTACGGGCATCCTTGAAGAGAGTGGGCCAATAGAAACCTGATTGCAATACCTTGTGTGCAGTTCTATCTCCTGCATGGTGTCCTCCGTAGGCCTCGGAGTGACACTTCTGGAGGATATGTCCCTGTTCATGTTCAGGTACACAAGGTCTAATAACACCATCTACTCCTTCCTTATAAACGTGAGGATCATCCCAAAAGTAATGTCTCAACTCAAAGAAGAATTTCTTCTTTTGCTGGTATGTGAAACTAGGTGGTATATATTTGGCAACGATATAGTTTGCATGATCAGCATACCACGGTGCACTTCGTGAAGCATTGATGACATTCAATTGCTCATCAGGAAAGCTATCATCAATAGGTTGTGGGTCATCAAGAACATTCTCCAACCTAGACAAGTTATCTGCTACTGGGTTATCAACACCCTTCCTGTCGACAACGTGCAAATCAAATTCTTGTAGCAAGAGAACCCATCTTATAAGTCTAGGTTTAGCGTCTTTCTTCTCCATGAGGTACTTAATAGCAGCATGGTCAGTGTGAATAGTGACTTTGGAATCAACTATGTAAGACCTGAAATTTTCACATGCAAACACGACTGCTAAAAATTCCTTCTCCGTAGTACCATAGTTTCTTTGGGCACTGTCTAGAGTTTTACTAGCATAGTGAATAACATTCAACTTCTTATCAACTCACTTCCCTAGAACAGCACCAACAACATAATCACTAGCATCACACATGATTTCAAAAGGTAAGTTCCAATCAGGTGGTTGAACAATAGGTGCAGTTATCGAGGCCTTCTTAAGTATTTCGAAGGCTTCCTCACAATCTTCGTCCAAAACAAAAGGAATATCCTTTTGAAAGAGATTGGTAAGAGGCCTATAAATCTTAGAGAAGTATTTAATGAACCTTCTATAGAAACCAGCATGACCAAGGAAACTTCTTATACCTTTGATATCTGTGGGGTATGGCATTTTCTCGATTGCATCAACCTTAGCCTTATCGACTTCAATTCATCTTTCAGAAATTTAATGTCCTAAGACGATGCCTTCATTAACCATAAAGTGGCACTTCTCCCAATTTAAGACAAGATTGGTGTCTTTACATCTCTGGAAAACTCGATCAAGGTTGCTGAGGCAATCATCAAAGGAAGACCCTAAACGGAGAAGTCATCCATGAACACCTCAATAATCTTTTCACAAAAGTCAGAGAATATAGCCTTCATGCATCTTTGAAAGGTGGCAAGTGCATTTCATAAGCCAAAAGACATACGTCTATAAGCAAAGGTACCGAAAGGGCAGGTGAAAGTGGTTTTCTCCTGATCAGATTGTGCAACTGGTATGTGGGAGAAACCAGAATAACCGTCTAGAAAGCAGAAGTGTGTGTGTTTAGACAATCTTTCTAGCATTTGGTTGATAAAAGGACAAGGGTAATGATCTTTCCTAGTGGCTTTATTCAATTTCTTAAAATCGATCACCATCCTATAGCCAGTAATAATCCTCTGTGGGATCAATTCATCCTTATCATCAGGGACAACGGTAATGCCTCCCTTCTTAGGGACGCAATGCACCGGACTCACCCAATCGCTATGAGCAACAGGATAGATAATACCCGCTTCCAGGAGCTTTAGTATTTCTTTTCTTACTACCTCTTTCATATTAGGATTCAATCTCCTTTGATGATCAGCAACTAGTTTGGAATCAGTATCAGTTTTGATCTTGTGCTGGCATAGAGTGGGACTAATGCCCTTAAGATCATCAAGAGTATATCCAATAGCAGCACGGTGCTTCCTTAGAGTTTTTAGTAACTTCTTTTCTTCATGCTCTGAGAGGCTAGCACTAATAATAACAGGATATATCTCTTTTTCATCAAGATAAGTATACTTAAGAGTATCAGGCAACTGTTTAAGCTCGAACACAGGATCACCCTTTGGTGGTGGTGGATCCCCAAGCAGTTCAACAGGCAGCTTATTCTAAAGGATAGGATATTGTTCTAAGATAACTCTCTCTATGTCATCCCTTTCATCCATATGCATATCATTTTCATGCTCACGCAAGTATTGCTCTAAGGGATCAGTAGGAGGCACGACAATAGAAGCTAAGGAAATTGTTTCATCCTTACTGGGCAACTCTTTTTCATGAGGTTGTCTACCAAACTTGGAGAAATTGAACTCATGTGACACGCCTTCAAAGCCAACAGTGATAGTTTGCTTCTCACAATCAATATGAGCATTGACAGTATTGAGAAAAGGTCTGCCAAATATGATGGGACAAAAGCTATCTTGTGTGGTAGCAAGAACGAGGAAATCAGCAGGATACTTTGTTTTACCACACAAAAGTGAATATTATGTCCCTCAACATCATATGAGAAGATATCTTTGATAATAGCAATGCTATGTTCAACTCTAATTTGCTCAGGGGGTGTAGGTGTTCTAATATAGCCTCTACGTATCATAGTTGAAGCTTTAGAATGATCCTTTATCCTAACAGGGAAACGTGGGTTCTCAATGTAAGCACTGGGAACAACATGATCATTATAGGCAATGACTTTCTCTTCAACTGGAGTGGGTTTAACTACATTGACTTCTAAAGAAGGATGATATTTAAACCACTTCTATTTGGGGAGATCAATATGAGCAGCAAATGATTCACACAGTGAAGCTACTATCTCAGAGTCAAATCCATACTTAGCGCTAAAATCACAAAAAGTATTTGTTTGAACAAAGGATTTAACAAAATCAAACTTGAAATTCATACCTAACTCCTTGTATTCTTCAAGCTCCCAATCTTCAGAGTTGCATTTAATTCTCTCCAATAAATTCAATCTGAAGTGAATATCTCTCTTCATAAAAGAACCGGTACAAGAAGTGTCAAGCATGGTGCGATCATCATGAGAAAGCCGAGCATAGAAGTTCCGAATGATAATTTATCTCGAGAGCTAATGATTGGGGCATGCATATAACATTGATTTAAGGCTCCCCCAAGCTTGAGCGATGCTTTCTCTGTCACGAGGCCAAAAATTATAAATACAATTCCGATCATGATGTACTAAATGCATAGGATAAAACTTTTGATGAAATTCCAATTTCAACCGATTGTAGTCCCATGATCCAGTATCATCACATAGCCTATACCATGTCAACGCCTTATCCTTCAAAGATAAAGGAAAGACCTTCTTCTTAAGCTCATCCTCGGGCAAACCAGCAAGCTTAAATTAACCACAAACTTCATCTACATAGATTAGATGCAAGTCTGGATTGGATGTTCCATCTCCTGTAAAAGGATTAGCTAGCAGTTTCTCAAGCATACCCGAAGGAAATTCAAAGCAAATATTGTGAGTAGGTGCAGCAGGTTGAGGAGAAACTCTTTGTGCTTCCGTTCGAGGTGAAGATACCCCGAACAAGCCCCTCAAAGGACTAGTTTCCATAGTGACAAGTCACAATAAATTTCAGGACACTATATGAATGTTTCCTTACCAATTTGCACTTACCAAAGGCGCTTCACTCCCCGGAAATGGCGCCAGAAAAGAGTCTTGATGACCCACAAGTATAGGGGATCAATCGTAGTCCTTTCGATAAGTAAGAGTGCCGAACCCAACGAGGAGGAGAAGGATCTGACAAGTGGTTTTCATCAAGGTAAAATCTTTAAGCACTGAAATTATCGGTAACAAGTAGTTGTGTGGTGAGATCATTCGTAGCAAGCAACAGGTAACAAAAGTAGCAACGGTGCAGCAAAGTGGCCCAATCCCTTTTGTAGAAAGGGACAAGCCTGGACAAAGTCTTATAGGAGGAAAAACGCTCCCGAGGACACATGGGAATTTCTGGCATGCTAGTTTTCATCATATTCATATGATTCGCGTTCGTTACTTTGATAGTTTGATATGTGGGTGGACCGGCGCTTGGGTACTACCCTTACTTGGACAAGCATCCCACTTATGATTAACCTCTCTCGCAAGCATCCACAACTACGAAAGAAGAATTAAGACAAAGTCTAACCATAGCATTAAACTAGTGGATCCAAATCAGCCCCTTACGAAGCAACGCATAAACTAGGGTTTAAGCTTCTGTCACTCTAGCAACCCATCATCTACTTACTACTTACCAATGCCTTCCTCTAGGCCCAAATAATGGTGAAGTGTTATGTAGTCGACGTTAACATAACACCACTAGAGGAAAAACAACATACAACACATCAAAATATCGAACGAATACCAAATTCACAAGACTACTATTAGCATGACTTATCCCGTGTCCTCATGAACAAAAGTAACTACTCACAAAGAATAATCATATTCATGACCAGGGAGGTAATGAGTAGCATAAAGGATCTGAACATAAACTCTTCCACCAAGTAATCAAACTAGCATCAACTACAAAGAGTAATTAACACTACTAGCAACCTTACAAGTACCGATCAGAATCGCGAGACGGAGATTGGTTACAAGAGATCAACTAGGGTTTGGAGATGATATGTTGTTGATGAAGATGTTGATGGTGACGAGTCCCCTCCGATGAGAGGAGTGTTGGTGATGACGATGGCGACGAATGCCCCCTCCGGGAGGCAAGTTTCCCCGACAGGATCGTCCTGCCGGAGCTCTAGATTGGTTCTGCTCAAATTCCGCCTCGTGGTGGCGGTGAATCCTCGAAAAAGCCTCCTCCTGATTTTTTTCAGATGAAACCCTTCATATAGCAGAAGAGGGGGACCAGAGGGCCAGCTGGGTGCCCACAAGCCCCCTAGGCACGGCCAGGGGGGTGGCTGCGCCTAGCAGGCTTGTGGACACATGCTGGCACCCCTCTGGCACTTCTTCGGCCCAGTATTTTTTATAATTTCCGAAAAAATCCTCGTTGATTTTTCTGCCGTTTGGAGTTGCGCAGAATAGGTATTTCAAACTTGCTCCTTTTTCAGGCCAGAATTCCAGCTGCCGGCATTCTCCCTCTTCATGTAAACCTTGCAAAATATGAGAGAAAACGCATAAGTATTGTATCGTGAAGTGAAATAATAGACCAAAAAGCAATAAATATCAACAAGAAACCATGACGCAAAATGGTCATATCACTTTGTTACCTTTGAACTTGGCAGGAATGGACCAACCTGCACTGTCCTGTGCCTAATGGGGATCAGTTCGACCTTGGAGAAGAAAGTGAAGGTGGGAGCGCTGATAGTGGATATGCAAATGGCAACAATAAGAGCAAAGACGCTTCAGAAGACAGTGAGGAAGAAGAACAATCTCCTCGACGCCGAGAACGACGAACCAAGCAACGCCACGACCCAACAGCTGCACCAAGTAAAACAGTCGCCTCTAGCAGCAGAAGCATGAAGCGGGACCGAGCCGTCGCGCCTGACTCTGCGGAGAAGACCGCAAAACAACCGAAGCCTGATATGACAAAACTTCGCAAGGCTTTACCGTGAATGAGAATCACCGTGCCGGTTACCTCAGTGTAAATGCTTGTATTTTTATCTTGCCATGGTGTCTTTTCAAACATCTGTTGATTGAGTGCAATTCATATGTCAGTGCTGCTACCTCGGTGTCGACTCCTGTCGAGATGGGAGATGACCGTATGGACCTGGACGCAGTGGATCAGCCCGTGCCTCGACCAGGTATGATCAACCTTAGCCTCATTCCATTTCATATATCTGATCAGGACTGATTTCACCATCACCATTTTAGCTTCGGGTGTACTTTTCTTGGATGACGTTCCAGAGCCTCAACATACAGCTATGGAACACAATCCTGTTGAGCTAGTAACAACTGCATTGGGGATGCCCGTGACGCCTGGGTTGACTGCTCCTCTAGTCGGTTCGGGTGCTATGGTGACGGCCCCTCCGATTGGTTCAAATGTTGTGACGACTGTGCTGAGTGCTCCTCAGGTAACCCAAGCTACCCCTGTCGTGATGTCCACTTATTCATCAGTTGCATTCCCTATGCATCGCGTCCCGGAGGACCAAACTGGCGCTGCCAAAGAGGCAATGATCCAAGCCAATCTGATGCTGGAACGCACAAAGGAGGTGTTCGAGGCCAGCAAACTGGCGTATGACGCCAGCTCGGCACTTGAAGCAAACATCCTACTAAGTTGCACTGTAAGTTATTTTCCGATTGAGTCTCGTTTGTCAATCCGATTGGAATGTTGTCAATCTTGTCAATCTTGCTTTATTACTTTACATCCACTGGGGTTTGCCATGTAGTAGGTTGCCTTTACTCTAGTGGGGGCACACTTAGTGAACCCACTGGGTGTAGTCCCCGAGACTGCTATTGAATGCTTGCATCATCAGGAGTGTGAAGTTTAAGATGTATACTCCATTTGTCACTCGGCCAGGTCAGACCTGGTCGAGTATTGTTGTCTTCCAGTGGGGGCACTCTCAGTTCACCCACTGGGTGTAGTCCCCGAGACCGTTGTCGAGTGCTTGCCTCGGCAATGGTCTTATTGAAAACTAGCAAATGTAGGACTTGAGAAAACTGGTCTAGCCGAGTAATTTTGTATCCAGTGGGGGCACGCTAAGTGCACCCACTGGGTGTAGTCCCCAAGACTAGTTTCGATCGCTTACGAAGGGCAGTAGTCTGAAGAACTTGGGTGGGTGCGGCGGGCCGCTAATGTCGAATGACTTTTATTTTTTCGCTCGGGAGTAGAAAAATAATTGTGTCAAATGACTTGTATTTATCCACTCGGAAGTAGAAAAATACTTGTGCTGAATGAAACTGAGTTTTCCACTCGGATGTCTTTTCATAAGGCTTGCGAGATTGGGTCGCAGTACACCCACATGGAATCTAAAAAGAACAAACTAAAGCTAGAGTGTGATGTGATGAAAAAGGTGTTGGAGGACAAGGATCTAGTCCTTGCCAAGCTGATAAGTCCTAAGCTGATGAACTGAAGCTTGTGGACTTTGATAAGTTGATGGCAGAAAATGAAAAGATGAAGAAAGAAAGAGACGAATGGGCGAAGAGGCTTAACTCCATGGCAAAAAGGGTAAATGCCCTAGAGAGTTTTGTAAAATATTTATTGGCGAAGATGCTTGAGTCTCTCATTGGTATGTTCTCTTTGCCGAGTGGGTCTTAGCATTTTTCATCGACTGACATGCAGCTGATATTTCATTTTTCTTCTTCTACAGAATTTTGTCCTGATTTCGAAAAAGAGACCTTCCACGTGGATCCATACTTGGATCCCATCAATTTTCCTGGTCCCGATGACTTGGCCGTGAGCATGTATCGCCTCAACTGTCGCCTCGTGAAAGTCCAAGGATACTTCACTCGACTGCGAGTTGCTACGGGAAGACTCGACAGAGAGATATGGCCTGAAGACACGTTCCTCATCGATCTGGATGCTGTGATGGAGCGCCCGGGTCGGGTTCCTAAGAGAGTCCAAGCGTGGAAGAAATTAGCCGCTCGATGCGGGGCTGATGTTACTCTTTCTCTCGTCAAGGTCCACTGTAAGGAGGCGAGGGAGGAAAAACTGAAGATCCTCCGGGTAGCAAATACCAAGAAGCTCCAGTTTGAAGATTTTATGGATATTTTCGTCAGTGCTGTGACTCACATCGCTAATGGAATCGACCTTGATACCTTTGTCGAGACAGCAAGTCCCTCAGGTCCTTGAAGAGAAAAAATTGTTGTTATTCTTAAAAACTTTAAATTTGCCTCGGTATGACGAGTGGTTGATCTATCGCTTAAACTTCGTTCGGGTGCTGATCCTGAGCTCTTTTGAATTTATCTGCGTTTGATATTTGCAAGAATTGCTAGGTCCCTTCGAGTAATATATTGCTATTCATTCGGAACAAAGTTATTAACTTAGGTGAATCATGTCCACCTGAGCCCCTGAGTGTAAGAATTGCTCTTCACTCAGAGTACGTTTCGTACTTAGGCGAAGACTGGTCCGCACCTAAGCATCCGAGTTGATAGTTTTTATTCACTCGAAAGAGATTGTTAACTTAGGCGAATCTTGTTCGCAGCTAAGCCCCCGAGTTTGAGGATCGCTCTCCACTCGGACTACGTTTCGCAATTAGGCGAAAACTGGTTTGCAGCTAAGCGTCCGAGTGGATAGTTTTCTCCCTCTTGGAACAGTTTGTTAACTTAGGCAAATCTTGTTTGCAGCTAAGCCCCCGAGTGTGAGGATCGCTCTCAACTCGGAGTATGTTTTGTACTTAGGCAAAGACTGGTTCACAGCTAAGCGTCCGAGTGGATAGTTTTTATCCACTCGGAAGAGTTTGTTAACATAGGCGAATCTTGTTCGCAGCTAAGCCCCCGAGTGTGAGAATCACTCTCCACTCGGAGCACGTTTCGTACTTAGGCGAAGAGTGGTTTGATGGTTGTTGTGTATCCCTTGCAACGGCGCCAAAAATAGTTGTGTTGACGACGCCAGGAATACTTCAGCTGCGGCTACGCCTTAAGGGACTTCCTAGGAAAGTATTCAAAGGATTTCCCCCGTGGCCTTGGAGCCTTGCGTTGGTGTTCCCTCGAAGCGGAAAGGGTGATGTAGCACAGCGACGGTAAGTATTTCCCTCAGTTTGAGAACCAAGGTATCAATCCGGCGGAAGAGTATCTCAAGATCCTGCACAAACACAAAAGCTTGCACCCAACGCTATGAAGGGGTTGTCAATCCCTTATAGATTGTTTGCCAAGTGAGAACTAAAAGAAACAAAGTAACAAAGCAAAGTAAGAGCGGAGATGTAAACGATGGATGTGAATAGACCCGGGGGCCGTAGTGTTTACTTGTGACTTCTCTCATGAAAGCAAGTAGACGGTGGGTGAACAAATTACTATCGAGCAATTGATAGAACTGTACAGAGTCGTGACGATATCTATGCAATTATTATTTCTATAGGCATCACATCCGAAACAAGTAGACCGATACTTTCTGCATCTACTACTATTACTCCACACGTCTACCGCTATCCAGCATGCATCTAGTGTATTTAGTCCATAAGAACAGAGTAACGCCTTAAGCAAGATGACATAATGCAGACGGATAATCTCAAACCAATCATAAAAACCCCATCTTTTTACCCTTGATGGCAACTGCTTGATGTGTGCCTTGCTGCCCCTACTGTCACTGGGAAAGGTCACCACATGGCAGAACCCAAAACCAAGCACTTCTCCCACTGCAAGAATCATAGATCTAGTTGGCCAAACAAAACCTAAGACTCGGAGAGACTTACAAGGATATCAAATCATGAATATAAGAAATCAGCAAAGACTCAAATATATATCATAGATAATCTGATCACAAGTCCACAATTCATCGGATCTCGACAAACGCACCGCGAAAGAAGATTACATCGGATAGATCTCCATGAAGATCATGGAGAACTTTGATTGAAAATCCAAGAGAGAGAAGAAGCCATCTAGCTACTAACTACGGACCCATAGGTCTGAAATGAACTACTCACGAGTCATTGGAGGGGCGATGATGATGATGAAGAAGCCCTCCACCTCCAAAGTCCCTCCGGCAGGGCGCCGGGAAAGGTCTCCAGATGAGATCTTGCGGAAACGGAAGCTTGCGGCGGCGGAAAAGTATTTTCGAGGCTCCCCTGATTTTTTGCGGAATATTTGGGAATATATAGGCGCAAGACCTAGGTCAGGGGCGGCCAGGGAAGCCACAAGCTTGACCACCGTCGCCTCCCCCCTGGTGGCGTGGTGGGAGCTTGTGGGCTCCTTGGATCCCACCTGGCTTGGCCCAAATGCCCCCTGGACTTCTTCCGTTCGGGAAAAAATCATTTCGGGGTTTTTCTTCCGTTTGGACACCGTTCCAAAATCAGATCTGAAAAGAGTCAAAAACACGGAAAAACAGGAACTGGCACTTGGCACTGAATCAATAAGTTAGTCCCAAAAAAGATATAAAAAGGTACATAAAACATACAAAGAAGGCAAGACAACAGCGTGAAACCATCAAAAATTATAGATACGTTTGAGACGTATCAAGCATCCCCATGCTTAACTCCTGCTCGTCCTCGAGTAGGGAAGTGATAAGAATGAATTTTTGATGCTTTCATGCTACCTAGCATAGGTGTCCTTTGTAATTCCTCTTATGTGACGTGAATGTTCAGATCCATTACATTCAAAACAATAGTTTGCTATTGACGGGGAGACAATAATAATTCAAGCAAACTAGCAAAGTAATCATGAACTTTCAAAATAACAAGGCCAAAAGAAAGTTATCCCTACAAAAGCATATAGTTTGGCTATGTTCTATCATCATTGCACAACGAATTTAAATCATGCACAACCCCGTTATTGGCCAAGTAATTG
Organism: Hordeum vulgare subsp. vulgare; assembly: GCF_904849725.1. NCBI lineage: Eukaryota > Viridiplantae > Streptophyta > Magnoliopsida > Poales > Poaceae > Hordeum > Hordeum vulgare. The sequence continues at coordinate 331,502,027 of NC_058524.1, read as the reverse complement.
TTTCACACCTTTACTTTCTCAAACATTTTCAACCCTCACGCAATACATGAGTGTGAGCCATGGTTATAGCACTATATATGGTGTGGAATATGGTGGAGGTGCAAGACAAAAAGGAGAAGATAGTCACATTAACTAGGCATATCAATGAGCTATGGAGATGCTCATGAATAGATATGAATGTGAATGAGTAGGGATTGCCATACAAATGATGCACTAGATCTACAAGTATGTGAAAGCTCTTAAAGAAAACTAGTGGGTGTGCATCCAACTTGCTTGCTCACGAAGACCTAAGGCAATTTTGAGGAAGCCTATCATTGGAATATACAAGCCAAGTTATAAAATGAGAATTTCCCACTAGCTATATGGTGGTGACAAAACGAGAGACTCTCTATCATGAAGATCATGGTGCTCAAAATGCACAAGTGTGGAAAAAGTGGTAGCATTGTCTCTTCTCTCTTTTTATCTCATTTTTTTTATTATTTTGGTGGGCTCTTTGGCCTATTTTTTTTATGGGCTTCTTTGGCCTCTTTTATTTCCTCACATGGGACAATGCTCCAATAATTATGATCATCACACTTTCAACTCAAAACTTAGAGCAACTATGACTCTATATGGAATGCCTTCGATAGTGTACCGTGGTAATGATCTAGCATGGCATAGAAATCAATGGAAACATCATGCTATCTATCTTACGATCATGCAAAGGAAATGTAGACGTGGTGGCACATATCATGGTGGTAGTTGCATGGCAATATATCTTGGAATGACTATAAAAAAGCCATAGTAGGTAGGTATGGTGGCTGTTTTGAGGGAGGCTAATGGTGGGTTTTGTGCACCGGCGAAAGTTGCACGGTGGTAAGAAGATAGTGATGGTAGAACATGAAAGTGCATCTAAACCATGGACTCAACATTAGTCATGAAGAACTCATATACTTGTTGCAAAAGTTTTATTAGTAATCGAAACAAAGCATTCAACGCATACTCCTAGGGGAAGGGTTGGTAGGTATAAACCATCGCGCGATCCCGACCGCCACACAAAGGATGACAACCAATATACTAATCATGCTCAGATTTCATCACATAGCGGTTCACCATATGTGCATGCTAAGGGAATCACTAACTTCAACACAAGTATTTCTAGATCCAGAGCACCTTACTAGCATGACTTCAATATTACCATAACCACAACTCAAAACTAATTGAGATGAATCAAACTTCTCTAAGTACTCAATGCACATGAAGGTGGAAGTTTTCGTATCCCTTTGGATAGCTGCCCCTTTTGAGACTACTTTCAAAGCATAGATCAACTACCAAGCCACGCACCACTGTGCTCTAAAAGATATAAGTGAAACACACAGAGCAAAAGTATCTAGCTCAAAAGATATAAGTGAAGAAAATGTGAGTTGAATTGTCTACCAAAAGATATAAGTGAAGCTCGAAAAAATCATGATGTGTGCATGTCTCTCTCTCTAGGTGTGAAGCAAGGATGATTGTGACACAACAAAAATAAAAGACTCCTACGATACAAGACGCTCCAAGCAAAAACACATAACATGTGGTGAATAAAAATATAGCCCCAAGTAACGTTACCGATGGATTGAAGACGAGAGAGGGGATGCCTTCCCGGGGCATCCCCAAGCTTAGGCTTTTACGACATCCTTGAATCTCTTTGGGTGCCTTGGAAATCCCCAAGCTTGAGCTCTTGCCACTCTTTATCTTTTTGTCCATAAGAACTTCACCCAAAACTTGAAAACTTCACAACACGAAACTTAAACAGAAACTCGTGATATCATTAGTACAAGAAAGCAAACCACCACTTCCTTAGGTACTATAGCAAACTGAAATTCTACTTGTTCTGATGTTGGGTTACTGTACTTTCAATCTTCCACGGCTAATACCTCCCGATACTATCCATAGTTTCATCAAAATAAGCAACCAACACAACAAAAACAGAATGTGTTAACAGCAGACCAGTCTGTAGCAATCTGTATGTTTCGTATACCTATGGTACATCACAAATTCTGAAAAATTACGAACGTCTGAATAATTTGCGTCGCAATAAGCAGAAAAAAGAATCAACTCAAAAGCTCTTGCAGAAACAAAATGAAAATCCGTTTCGTGAGCAGAAAGTTTTTGTCTTTCCCAGCATGACCAAACGATCATCGTCAAGACTAATCATAACGGTTTTTCTTGGCACAAACGCAAAAAGAAACACAAAAAACAGAATCATAACAGAATTTTGAAAGTGTGGAGAACACAAAACAGAAAGCAAAAAGCAAAGAAAAATTTATTCATTGGGTTGCGTCCCAACAAGCGCTATCGTTTAACGCCCTTAGCTAGGCATTGATTTCAACGATGCTCACATAAAATTTAAGGATTGAAACACAACGAGAGCATCATGGAGCAAATGGCTAGTACATTTAAGTCTAACCCACTTCCTATGGATAGTGATTTTGTGATCAAACAATTTATTGGAGCAAGAATCAACTAGCATAGGAAGGCAAAACAAGCATAGCTTCAAAAATTTCAACATATGGAGAGGAAGCTTGATACTATTGCAATAAGTAGAAGCATATGATCCTCTCTCATAGTAATTTTCAGTAGCATCATGAATGAATTCAACAATGTAACTATCACAAAGGATATTCTTTTCATCATCCACATGGATGCAAAGTTGACGCTCTTTAAAAATAGTGGGATTATCATCAAATAAAGTCATGACTTCTCCAATCCCACTTTCAATATTGTTGCAAATATCATATTCATCATGAGGTTTGAACAAATTTTCAAGATCATAAGAAAGAAGATCACCCCAATCATGATTATTGCAACAAGTAGTGGACATAGCAAAGAAGACATCCCCAAGCTTAGGGTTTTGCATATTTTTAGCATGATTGTCACTAATAGGATTTATAGTGAAACCATTGCAATCATGCTTTTCATTCAAGGAGCCCTCGTGAACCACTTCATGAATTTCTTCCTCACAATTTTCAGATTCACCCATCTTACACAAAACTCCAAAGAAATAGTCAATTGCCCTCAACTCAGTAGCAATTTGTTCCACACAAGTGGGTCTCTTAAAGAGAAGAGCAAGTGGATGAGGATCCATATCACTAGATTTTCAGCAAGCGAAGATGCAAGCATATTGAGGGCACATGGCACACAAGCGAACAGAAAGCAAGCGAGAGAAAAGTGCGAACGAAAAAGGCAAAGGAGAAAGGCAAATGTGAAGTGGGGGAGAGGAAAACGAGAGGCAACTGGCAACAAAAGTAAATGCAAGAGAAGAGTTTGTGAGACCTACTTGGATAGATCTTGATTTCTCCTCCCCGGCAACGGCGCCAGAAATACTTCTGATGGCTGCTATGTATCCCTTGTAACTACGCCAAAAATAGTTGTGTTGACGGTGCTAGGAATCCTTCAGCTGCGGCTACGCCTTAAGGGACTTCCTAGGCAAGTATGCAAAGGATTTCCCCCGTGGCCTTGGAGCCTTGCGTTGGTGTTCCCTCAAAGCGGAAAGGGTGATGTAGCAAAGCGACGGTAAGTATTTCCCTCAGTTTGAGAAGCAAGGTATCAATCCGGCGGAAGAGTATCTCAAGATCCTGCACAAACACAAAAGCTTGCACCCAAGGCTATGAAGGGGTTATCAATCCCTTATAGATTGTTTGCCAAGTGAGAACTGAAAGCAACAAAGTAACAAAGAAAAGTAAGAGCGGAGATGTAAACGATGGATGTGAATTGACCCGGGGGTTGTAGTGTTTACTAGTGACTTCTCTCATGAAAGCAAGTAGACGGTGGGTGAACAAATTACTGTCGAGCAATTTATAGAACTGTGCAGAGTCGTGATGATATCTATGCAATGATTATTTCCATAGGCATCATGTCTGAAACAAGTAGATCGATAATTTCTGCATCTACTACTATTACTCCACACGTCGACCATTATCCAGCATGCATCTAGTGTATTAAGTCCATAAGAACAGAGTAACGTCTTAAGCAAGATGACATGATGTAGAGGGATAATCTCAAACCAATGATAAAAACCCCATCTCTTTACCCTTGATGGCAACTGCTTGATGTGTGCCTTGCTGCCCTTACTGTCACTGGGAAAGGTCACCAGATGGCAGAACCCAAAACCAAGCACTTTTCCCATTTCAAGAATCATAGATCTAGTTGGCCAAACAAAACCCAAGACTCGGAGAGACTTACAAGGATATCAAATCATGCATATAAGAAATCAGAAAAGGCTCAAATATATATCATAGGTAATCTGATCACAAGTCCACAATTCATCGGATCTCGACAAACGCACCGCCAAAGAAGATTACATCAGATAGATCTCCATGAAGATCATGGAGAACTTTGTATTGAAGATCCAAGAGAGAGAAGAAGCCATCTAGCTACTAACTACGGACCCGTAGGTCTGAAGTTTACTACTCACGAGTCATTGGAGGGGCGATGATGATGATGAAGAAGCCCTCCACCTCCAAAGTCCCCTCCGGCAGGGCACCGGGAAGGGTCTCCAGATGAGATCTCGCGGAAACGGAAGCTTGCGGTGGTGGAAAAGTATTTTCGAGGCTCCCCTGATTTTTTGCGGAATATTTGGGAATATATAGGCGCAAGACCTAGGTCTCGGGGCGGCCAGGGAAGCCACAAGCTTGGCCACAGCCGCCTCCCCCCTGGTGGCGTGGTGGGAGCTTGTGGGTTCCCTAGAGCCCACCTAGCTTGGCCCAAAGGCCGCCTGGACTTCTTCCGTTCGGGAAAAAAACATTTCGGGGTTTTTCTTCCGTTTGGACTCCGTTCCAAAATCAGATCTGAAAAAAGTCAAAAACATGGAAAAACAGGAACTGGCACTTGGCACTGAATCAATAAGTTAGTCCCAAAAAAGATATAAAAAGGTACATAAAACATACAAAGAAGGCAAGATAACAGCGTGAAACCATCAAAAATTATAGATACGTTTGAGACGTATCATGGTTCGCAGCTAAGCGTTCGAGTGGATAGATTTTTACACTCGGAAGAGTTTGTTAACTTAGGCGAATCTTGTTCGCAACTAAGCCCCCGGGTGTGAGGGTCGCTCGCCACTCGGAGTACATTTTACACTTAGGCGAAGACTGGTCCACAGCTAATCGTCCGAGTGGATAGTTTTTATCTACTCGAAAGAGTTTGTTAACTTAGGCAAATCTTGTTCCCAGTTAAGCCCCCGAGTGTGAGGGTCACTCTCCACTCGGAGTACATTTTACACTTAGGCAAAGACAGGTTCGTAGCTAAGGGTCCGAGTGGATAGTTTTTATCCACTCGGAAGAGTTTGTTAACTTAGGGGAATCTTGTTCGCAGCTAAGCCCCCGAGTGTGAGGGTCTCTCTCCACTCGGAGTACGTTTTACACTTAGGCGAAGACTGGTTCGCAGCTAAGCGTCCGAGTGGATAGTTTTTATCCACTAGGAAGAGTTTGTTAACTTAGGCAAATCTTGTTTGCAGCTAAGCCCCCGAGCGTGATGATCGCTCTCCACTCGGAGTACATTCTTTGGGCGCGTAGCCACTCGACCTGAATCGACTAAAACTGAGGAAGTTATGACATGGACAAGCAACTTTATTCAGCAAACTTTGTCTGTTTCATCGCATAAAAACGCTTCAGTAGATCTGCATTCGATGCACACGGTCCGTCTGTCCTCTTCTGAAGATTGTAGAGTCGGTAAGCGCCATTGTTTAACACCTTTGTTATGATGAAGGGCCCTTCCCAAGCAGGAGCTAACTTATGAGGCTGTTGGTGATCCACTCGGAGGACAAGATCTCCTTCATGGAACTCCTGACTCCTTACATTCCTTGAATGAAAACGCCGCAAGTCCTGTTGATAAACCATGGATCGAACCAGCGCCATCTTGCGTTCCTCCTCCAGAAGATCTACTCCATCTTGACGTGCTTGTTCGGTTTCAGCTTATGAATATAATTCCACTTGGAGGGAACTGTGAATCAAGTCACTCGGTAGAACAGCTTTGGCTCCATAGACCAAGAAGAAAGGAGTTCGCCCTGTCGACCAGTTCGGTGTTGCCCTCAAACCCGAGAGGACAAAGGGTAGCTCGGTCACCCAAGCACCTGCGGCATACTCAAGGTCTCACATCAGTCGAGGCTTTAATCCTTGCAAGATCAGACCATTTGCTCGCTCTCCTTGAGCGTTGGTTTGCGGATGAGAAACGGATGCATAATCCACTCGGGTCCCTTGGTTGTTGCAGAAACGTCTACATTCGTCTGAGTCGAAGTTTGACCCATTGTCTGTGATGATGCTATGCGGGACTCTATACCGGAATGTAATTTCCTTCACAAACTTGATGGTTGTGCGGGCATCCAGCTTCTTGATCGGCTTGGCTTCAATCCATTCGGTGAACTTGTTGACTGCGATGAGAAAGTGTGTGAAACCACTCTGGCCTGTCCGGAAAGGTCCGACCATGTCCAAACCGCAAACGTGAAACGACCAAATGAGAGGAATCGTCTTCAGGGTTGATGCAGGTTTGTGAGACAAGTTGCAGTAGAACTGAGAGCCTTCACAATGGTCGACGAGGTCTTTGGCCATTTCATTAGCACGAGGCCAGAAGAATCCAGATCGGTATGCTTTTGCAACAATGGTCCGAGAGGACGCATGATGACGACAGGTCCCCGAGTGGAATTCTTCCAAAATTAGTTGGCCCTCCTCAGGAGAGATACATCGTTGAGCTACGTCGGTCACACTTTCTTTGTAAAGTTGATCACCCATTACTATGAAGGCCTTTGACCTACGAACAATCTGTCGAGCTTCATCTTCGTCTTCTGCCAACTCTCACCTTAAAATTTATGCAATATATGGTACTGTCCAGTCGGGAGTAATCACCAAAACTTTCATGATAAGGTCAATAACTGCTGGAACATCGACTTCAGTTGGATCAGAAGTACTTGTTGGCTGTGGGGGCTCTTCAGTGAAGGGATCCCCTTGCACACACGGAATGCGCAAATGTTCCAAACACACATTGCTGGGTATAGGTTTCCGAGTAGATCCGATCTTAGCCAATTCATCAGCTACCTCGTTCTTCAATTGGGGTATATGATGGAGTTCTAAGCCTTCAAACTTCTTCTCTAGCTTCCGCATTGCATTAGAATAACCTGTCATGGAAGGGTTCCGGGCGTCCCACTCCTTCATCAACTGATTGACCACTAAGTCTGAGTCGCCGTAGACCATCAGGCGTCGGACGCAGAGTGAGATCGCCATACGCAACGCATAAAGAAGAGCTTCATACTCAGCCTCATCGTTGGATGAATCGAAGTGGATCTGAAGGACATAATTAAGCTTGTCGCCTTTCAGAGACACCAATACCACACCAGGACCGAACCCATTTAACATTTTGGATCCATCAAAGAACATAGTCTAATGCGCCGAGCGAATCTGTGCAGGCTCTCGTCGTTTCACCCACTCGGCCATAAAATCAGCCAAGGCCTGAGATCTGATGGCTTTCTTTGCTTCAAACTTGATATCCAAATACAACATCTCCATAGCCCATTTGGCCACTCGGCCCGTTGCATCTCGATTGTGAAGGATCTCTTTGCTTCGAAGGAGTCAACACTTCTAAAATATAATAGACTGGACGTTGAACCTTCTAGGCTTTGCCTCTTCTTCTCTCTCGACTGTCAGTGGTTTTTAGTTGTGCGGAGCAGTGGTTCTTTGTTGTGCGGAGTAGCAAGAACCGGCCGGGTGGAAAGCAGAGCCTTCTCATAGAGACGAGATATAAACCGACTCAATGCTGCCACACATCTTGTAAGTTTCTGCACATCATGCACTCGCACAGGGCTCTGCATTCTGACGATGGCGCCAATCTTCTCATGGTTAACTTCAATCCCTCGTTCGGAAATGAGAAAACCGAATAACTTTACCCCAGGAACGCCAAAAGTGCACTTAGCTGCATTGAGCTTGATGTCATATTTTCTTAAATTGGCAAATGTTCCTGCCAAGTTAGTCAGCACGTCGGAACCTTTGCGCGACTTGACAACAATATCATCCATGTACGCTTCAATATTTCAACCAATCTGGGTGATCAGACAGTTCTGGATCATGCGCGTGAAGGTTGCACCGGCATTATTCAGACCGAAAGGCATAGTGATGTAACAGTAACACCCGAAAGGGGTGATGAAGGCCGTTTTTATTTCATCTGGACCAAACAGACGGATCTGACGGTAACTAGAGTAAGCATCCGAAAAAGAGAAACGCTCGCATCCCGCAGTTGAATCGACAATCTGACCAATGCGGGGGAGCGGAAAGTGGTCCTTCGGACATACCCTATTAACTTTTTTGTAGTCGATACACATGCGAAGTGAATTCTCCTTCTTGGAAACCATGACAACATTCGAGAGCCACTCAGAGTGGTAAATATCCCGAATGAATTTGGCTTCCAAGAGCTTCGCTACCTCCTTGCCGATAGCCTTCCTCTTCTCTTACGCAGATCATCCTAGGCGCTCTCTGACTGGCTTTGCCTTTGGATAGACTCGCAAGTGGTGCTCAGCCAGCTCCCTGGGTAGACCCGACATGTCAGCAGACTTCCATGCGAAGATGTCCCAGTTCTCATGGAGGAACTGGGTGAGCTCAGCTTCCTATTTGCTGTCGAGTGTCATTGATATGTTGGTTGGAGCTGCATTTTGATCGGTTGGATGAACATTCACTGGCTTGACCTCTCCTGCCGACTGAAAAGCGGACTCAGAAGCTGGCTTTTTAGCATGCATCAGGTCAGCTGGGTCGGAGGTCCTCCGGTACTCTTCCAATTCCACCACGGCCATTTGCTGGTCTGCAATCTTCGACCCTTGCTGCAAACACTCTTCGTCCCCGTGCCGATTGCCGGAAACAGTGATAACACCTTTACGACCTGGCATTTTCATCTTCAGGTACACAAAACATGGTCTGGCCATGAGACGTGCATAAGCTGGATGGTCCAGAATATCATGATATGCACTCTGGAAGTCCACCACTTCAAACGTTAGCTTCTCTTTGCGAAAATTTCGGTCGGAGCCAAGAACAACATCCATTCCGATCTGACCGAGTGACTTGACCTTCTTCCCTGGGATTACTCCATGAAAGGACATGGAACTCTCCCTGTGTCGGGACATCGTAATGCCCATCCCCTTGAGAGTTTGTGCATATAGGATATTGAGGCCACTCCCTCCATCCATCAAAACTTTGCGGACCCGAACACCTTCGACAACTTGGTCGACTACGAGAGCCTAGAGACCTGGATTCGGAACAACAACTGAATGGTCCGACTGATCAAACACGATGGGAGTCTACGACCATTTCAGGTACGTTGAGGTGGTTGGTACTACCATGTTGACCTCCCTGTTAATTACTTTCAACCGACTTTTGCTCTCTACCTCAGCAAAAATCATCAGGGTTACATTGACCTTGGGGAAATCTTCCTTGTCCTCATTATCCACTCCTTCTTCAGGCTGTTTTCCACTCGACTGACCCTTGAAATCTTGGAGAAACAATTGACACTGCCGGGTGGAATCCTTTGGCAATATCAGGTTGCCTTCATGATCTTTCTTCATGTGAAAAACACACGGCTGTTCCAAAACATCTGACTGCATCTTGGATTTTTTGGAGGGAATGGTGCCTTGGCCTTTCCCTTAAATTTTCCTGCCGCCAAAGCGGCCACTTGTGCTCGGGTTGCTGTTTCAACCTTACGCTTCTGCTTCCGGTTTGAATTAGCATCAGTGTTGTTGACTGCTTTACCCTTGCCGTTACGGAGGCGGTCTTCTTCTTCTCCGTTTGCATAACGGGTGGCTATCTCCATCATTTTACTCATTGACATGTCATGTGAGAAACAAAACTTCAGATACAGCTATCGATACCTGACACCTGCCTTGAAGGCGTAGACTGCTTGGTGCTCGGTAACATTCTCCATCGTGTGTTGAAGGGTGGTCCAGCGCTGAATGTAATCACGCAAAGACTCACTCGGCTTCTGTACGCAGTGTTGTAGCTCATAAAAGGCCAGCAGGACGCTTGCACGTGCCCTCAAAGGTCTTGATGAACACTCGGGCCAGATCTACCCAACAATATATGCTTGATGGAGCCAGTTGATTCAACCATGCACGGGCTGAGCCATCCAGCATCAAGGGAAAATTCTTCATTGCAACATTGTCGTTGCCACCGCCAATCTGTACTGCAACTCGGTAATCATCTAACCAAGTCTCGGGCTTGGACTCGCGTGTGAACTTACTGACTACAGTTGCCAACCTGAAGTTAGGAGGGATATCACCAGAGTGGATTGCTCTATTGAAACACTCGAGACCAGAGAATGCGGTCCCACTTCCACTTGGTTGAAATCTTTAAATACCTTCCCGGTAGGCTCTGCCTCTGTCAATCCTTCTATGCGCAAGCACATCTCTTGCATCAAATCTGGGGTTCTGCTCATCACCGAACGGGTGCCGGTCATCATAGCGTCGGGGCACATATGAGCCATTCATCGGAGGAGAATGCACTCGACGGCGGTGATCACGGTGATGACGAGGGGGAAGCTGATTCCGACCCTGGTCTCTGTGCTGATACTCTCGGTAACCTCCATCTGTGTGACGTTGGGGTGAACCTCGACTGTATACTGACTAGACTGTCTCCGCCCTTGGAGAATTGCTATGCAATCTATTGATCGACTGTGAAACAGCCGAATTCTGCTGCTGTGCGGCTTGAAGCAAAGCGTGAATCTGTTATATACCTCTGCCTGCCTCTAAATCTGAAGGATGTATTGAATCTGCTATTTTGGCTGCGGCTGCAACATTAAGTACCGGACTACGATATACCTCAGTATTGGCGCGATGGTCGCCTGAGAAGAGTTGTCGCTGACGCCGACTGGAAGTTTGATGACGGCATCGACCATGTCCAAACGATGGTTCGCCGACCTCGTGCTCGCCGCGACCGAACCATGGTGGGCTCTCCACGGATCCTGTCGTGGTTTTGTCACGGCAGATGTCCTCGTGAAAGGACTTAGTGTTGGAGCCATCGCACCTTGGTGGCGACTCAAAGGGGTTGAACGGGAGCTAGAAAGAGCTTTACCCAGGTTCGGCCCCTCCTGAGGAGGTAAAAGCCTATGTCCTGCTTTGTGTTGTATTGATGATGTTTCGATTAGAAGGAGGACGTAACTCGCTGACCTAGCTCTTGATGATTTCTAACCTGCCCTCTCCTTCTCCGAGACTCGCCTTTATATACAGGTCGAGCCCTTATGGTTTACAAGAGTCCTTTCCATTACGCAGGTCATGATTCTTTCTATCTCTAAGTCATCGTGCCTTCTAAGACTTGGAGACCTTCCCAATGATTGACTCTTCACGAGGATCTTGAACCGCCATCTAGCTCCTGGGCTTTACTGGGCCAAAGCTGAAATCGCCAATGGATGAGTCGCCCGCTTGGTGACCCGGCCCAACCAGGGCGGGTCACACAACAGATAATATCCCCAACATTAGGCCCCAAATTGACTTGAACCTATTCACGCCAACTCTTACTTAGTTAGGGGCGACTCACTCTCCTCTTTTTATGCATTATACGCTTAATCCGCCACCTTCGTGAAAATATCCAAGTCACCGAACCGTTTCTTGTTGACACCATCTTATCCCTTTAATTTCGGAAGAAATGATGACGCAATCTTCAACAGATCTTTCGGCATAGATATCCCGAAAATCTTGACGCTATTAAAGCGAATCTTTATCCCGCTTTCAATTCCCGCGTAAGGCGCCTTGATTCTAGGACCCAACCCAATAAACAGGCTCGGGGAAGGAGGTAGGGAACATCCCCACCTACCCATTTCGTTGGTCTTCTTCTTCCTCGCAACCGTATCGAGAGATTCATCGCCGCCCGAGAAAAACTCCATCTCCGGCCACCTCGTTCGACGCGTCTCCATGCCGACCAAGGACGCAGCACTCGCCATGGATTTCTCTCGGCCGCCACCGGACACCATCATCAGGTCTGCCCTTCGCCATCAGAAACGGATCTAAACTCTTCGGTGTTCATCGTCCGCCGGTTCCTTAGCGCACCTCGAATCCTTCCATATATGTTCATTAATTTGCAGTAGTGCTAGGCGCGGTAATATCAAACATATTCTCAACCGATTAACTCCTGCCAAGGAACTTAAGAAAGGCGTCTGTCAAATCAACCTTACTGTTTTACCCTAGGCATAGGCTGTTTTACTTTATCCACGCTTTTTTCCATTCATTTTTGCCTGCTCTGTAGATCTATGTTTTACTCCCTACTGTGTAGAACCTATTTGTAGATCCGCACCTTACCATTTTAGCGAACATCTCTGAAGCTCTGAGTCGTCTCCATTAAGCAGTAGGAAATCCCTAAGTCGCCCTTGTATCCAGACCCGGTCCCTTGTTGGCGAGTCAACAGATTCCCTTAGTCACTTGACAAATGTTCAGCGAGTTAATATATCCTCTTAACTACTCAGCAAGCATTCGGCGAGTTAATTTATCCATGACCTTTTCCTTTGTAGCCATGGGTACCGTTTTCAAGTCCGATTGGCTCCCGACCAAAGTTGATGAAGCTTTTCTCAACGACTGCGTGAAGACGGGAAACCTCGACCCGAAAGAGGTTATGGGATGGCGATCCGGGTTAGGCGAAGAAATCCCTAACCCGAAGGAAGGGGAAATAGTTGTCTTTGCTGAACACCTCGAACGGGGGTTTAAACCGCTAGGATGAAAATTCCTTAGAGATGTCATGACCTTCATGAACGTCCGGCTCCAAGACTTGGGCCCCAACTCGACTAGTAACTTATGTCAGTTTCAAGTGTTCTGTGAAGCCTACTTGCGGATGGAACCTTCAGTTCCTTTGTTCTGGTACTTCTTTCATTTGAATCGCCAGACCGACTTTGCCAAAGGCCCCAGCTTAGAACTTGGTGGTGTCAACCTTCAACGTCGCACGGACAACTCATTCCCATCACTCACCATGCCAAGCCATCCCAAAGGCTGAGGGAGTCTTGGTTTTATTGCTAGGAAACTTCCCCTCCGGGTGAGAACAAACTCCTTGGCTATAGGAAAGAACGTTTACCCATAAACTTCAAACTTCTAGATAAGCTCAGTGAAGAAGACGAGGCGGTTTCATCCCTGTGCTGTCCGAGTTACGATCCTTGACAAACAATGGTCTTACTGGAGTTGACTTAATCCGCTGCTGGGTGGAGTGGCGCATCCTTCCCTTGAGTCTCTGGGACGGCTTAATGTGTGAGTTTGACGGGACTTTGGACCACCCCCAATGCTACTTCCTCACAGCACTCACAGAAGACGACATTGTATCCATCATCAAGAAGCTAACCAGCGAGTATTTGGCCAAGTGCAGCCAGATAGGGCTTAAGCCGTTCTGCAAAATTAACCTAGCGCCCAAGGTAAATAATTTAACCCGCCCTTGGTTCATTCTCTCCGACTTATCCAGATTGTGACTCGCATACTGAAAATTCTATATCAGAAAGGTGACCATTTCTGGTCAAAGAGGCCAAAAAAGATGGCCCAAAAACAAGCCAGGCCGCCTCCAAAGAAGAAAACCAAGAGTAAAAGCAAAGCCGCCATCACTGAATCGTCCAACATGGAGGGATCCCAAATCGGCGACGTATCTTCACAGGTAAAATTCTATCTTCTTTGCCTTGACATCCATTGCTATAACTTGTGCTTACATCTCTGCATCTCTTATGTATAGAATGATGGTAACGAAAGCCAAGATGACACCGTAGAGGTAATTTCTATTTCTTCTGACTCATCTTCTCCACCGCCTAAGCCGGCCAGGCGGGTTTGTGGGAAAGTTCCCATGTCTCACCCAAATGCTTGTCTGGATCCTAATTTCCTTTTGAAGAAGGCGCAACATGCTTCCTATTGGAGGACATGGAGCCACTCTGGAGATTTGATGTCCGGGTTACCAACAAAAACTCCCACGATGAAACGGCAAAATGAGGTATCCTTTAGCAACGTCCCCCTTTGTTCTTTTAGATCATACTTGTAATTTGCTCATATTGTCAGATATTAACTTTGGAGAATTCTCCCCCTTCGTCGGGCGACTCAGTGATGTCATCCCTTCCACCAATGATTCACGTTCAAGGGTAAGTCCTTATAATAATCACATTTGTCCTGATGATGATGATGATGTATGCCTTTTAAGAATAACCCTTTCTCCTCTTAGAGTGCAAGCGAAGAAGAGGAAAATTGGTGGATCATCTTCCACTCCGGCTCCAGAACCCAAAGAGAACCCGGCGCCGGCTCACGCTGACCCGGCAAAGGATAAACCTGATTACCAGGCGAGCCTTCCAAGTTCTCCCAAGGAACGCACGGACACGCCGAACCCGCCAAGTCCGTTAAAACGGCAGAAGATCCGGATGCTATAATCATCACTGGTACTGGCTTCTGTAAGCCGGCTTCAGCAGTCTTGTCGAAGCATGTATCAACATCATCCCATCCTTCTGCTGGACATGAAATCACCAAGGCCAAACTTTCTCAGTATGAGAATCTTGAATTTAAAGAGCTCTGCTCTGGCTTCCTAAGTCGCTTGGAGACAAGTTATGAACTAGAGAAGAATCTGCTCCTTATGATGAAAAATAAATACGAGGTACGCCTTAATGCCTATCCTCCTCATTAACCCCCAAGGGTCGGGTCATCTTTTTTTTTGAAAGATGAGCCGGGTCTTGATGTTAGAAAAAACTTTCAACCTGTAACCGCCAAGGGCCGGGTCATCTGTTGAAAGATGAGCCGGGTGTTGATATCGTATAACTTTGTCTAAAAATTATACATTAGCCCCAAGTGTCGGGGATATTGCTTGCAATAATTCTGAGACTTGTCCCTTGATAATATGTTTGACAGGAAACTCTCGCCCAAGCTGAGTCGACATTGGGCGATTTAAAGAAAAATTTAGCAGTCCAACAAGACGCACGGACTAAGGCGGAAGAAAAATATCATATGATCTTATCCGAGATGGAGAAACTGAAAACCGCCCATAAGAAAACTCAAGCTGATCAAGCCGCCGTGCTAAAGCGAGCGGAAAAAGCCGAAACAAGACTGGGAACCATGCAACAACAGCTGGACGGCTTAAAGCAACATATCTCCAACATGGCACAAGCTATATTTGGTAAGAGGCAACCCCTGATTTTGTACTTTGTAAAAGAAAAAACTTAGTTTAAATAAATTACTAACCATTATTGTCCCTTTAAACAGGTCAGAGAGCCGCCAATCTACACGACGACTGTATCTTAAGGTTAAAGGCGATTTACACATTGACAGAGCAGCTGTATACAGGACGCGTGCTGACCGTGAAGGCAGTGATGGGTGCCAAGGAACCCATAACATCAATCAAAAAGATGCTTGGCTGCTTATCTACCCTTCCACCTCAGATAGGTGAGCTAACTCGGTCAGCCGCCCGGAAAGGGGTACTGACTATGTTGAGTCGGTGTTTGGCATATGCTCCGGAGCTGAAACCCGAAGAAGTAGCAGCAGGCTTTCCACAGCTCCAGGAGGACGAGTCAGAATTCACTCAAGAGGATTATCAGCGTGTTGTCAAAGAATCATGCTCGGCGGCGACTCAGCTTGCAGCAAGCTTGGACTTGTCAAAATACCAAGCTGCCTATGACGACAAGAACAAGAAAGTAAACCCGCCAAACTTTGTGACAACCAGCTTGACTCCTCACCGGCCCAAAAACCCTTTTGATTTGGAGGCGGACCTCTCGACATTCTTGAATGATGAAGATGAATTCGCCGCTCTATCCAAGTGCAATTGGTTGTTGGACGACTTACAGGTTGAAGTCGGCCAAAGCTCAAGGCAAGCGGACCCAGAGGCACCAGCACAGTAGATCTTTGCTTGACTTGGCCATCCGAGCCATGTAATAGATTAAAAACAATCCCTTTCTGCGATCTTTTAAAAACCTTATGTCACCCTCGGGGCGCTTTATGATGCTTGACCGGCCATGTCAGTAGAGATTTTGATCATCAACCTGTTGGGCTAAAAACATACATCAAACCACCTCAGTGAGCAATTGATGATAATAAATGATAACCTGACTCAAGATGTTCCGGAAAATTATGTGCAGAAAACCCTGGTTCGAAAAAGATCCGGCGAATCATAAAAATTTGTGAAACCTTGTGGCAATGCCAGGAAGGTAAAAGTAAAAATTTCATCGGCTCGTTCAAGTCACGACAGGATAGGGCGAGTTAGATAAACTCAAGCGCTACCCGAGGGAGACTTTTTATGTAAAAAAGCTCAAGTATTTAGACCGGCTGATCAGGCACGAGTCAAGCTTCAGTGAAGCAGGTTCAGTGAACCAATGGTTTCTCTATTCTCCATGTGGGGCGCTAGCGGTACCATGCATGTTTTAACCAAGGCGAGTTCAGGGTCCATAAAGCGGAGTAACTCGCCAAGAGTTCATGGGTCCATATGGCGATTCGGGCAACACACAGTCCAGTATAACCATTTGTAATGCGGTAATTTTTCGCAAGCCAAATGGGTAGTAAGGCTTATCTCAATGAGAGGAACCCCCCAAGTGACCTATGATTAGGGGAAAGACCGGTCATAGGATTGTAGAAGCGTATACGCTCTTACCACAAAACGACTTGGGAGCGAATAGCCCCCAAGTAAGCCGGCCTGATCCACAGAATCATATAAGGCGCCTATGTTTGGATCGCACGCATGTAGCGACTTGATCCTCTTTGGCTTATCGATACCCAGTGTTGTAATAAGTGGAGCATGGCGACTTATGCTCTGTGGTATGGATAGCGTCCATGCTTGGGCGACTTGTCGAAGAGCAATAAAAATCATGCTTTCAATAAGATGAAGTAGCAGGAAAGCCCCAGAATTCGTGGGCATCAACTTTATTGCTTTATAAAAATGAAAGACTTACAATTTTTTAGAGAAGAAAAAATGGAGCAAATAGCTCAAGTGTAATAAGGCCGCAAGTAGGCTATGTTCCATGGCGAGTTGAATCAGCCTCCGTGGTTGGCCGATCAGGCCGAAGATCCACCAAATAGTATGACCCGTTGTGAAGGCTTTTGCTGACGATGAACGGTCCTTCCCATGGTGGTGATAACTTATGCATGCCAGTGCGGTCTTGGATAAATTGGAGCACTAAGTCGCCCTCCTGAAAAGTCCGGCTCTTGACCCGGCGGCTATGGTAACGCCGCAAGTCCTGCTCATAAATAGTCGATCGGGCGGCAGCCAAGTCGCGTGCTTCCTCCAAAGCGTCCAAAGAATCCTGACGCGCCAACTCATTGTCCTGTTCCACATAAGCAGCAACTCTGGGCGAGTCATGCCTAATGTCACTGGGAAGAACGGCTTGTGCTCCATATACCAGGAAAAAAGGAGTAAAACCCGTAGAATGGTTTGGGGTGGTTCGGATGCTCCACAATACTGAAGGCAACTCCTCAACCCAACACCCTGGGGTGCGCTCCAGGGGAACCATAAGTCGGGGCTTGATTCCTCGCAAAACTTCCTGATTCGCCCGTTCCGCTTGCCCATTAGATTGTGGATGAGCGACCACGGATACATCAAGCCGAATGTGCTCACGGTGGCAAAATTCCTGCATCGCTCCTTGTGATAGATTGGTACCATTATCAGTGATAATGCTGTGTGCATATCCGAACCGGAAGATCAGTTTTTTCAAGAATTTGACTGCTGTTTCTGCATCGCAAGTGCCAACAGGTTCTGCTTCGACCTACTTGGTGAATTTATCAACCGCCACCAGGAGATGAGTTTTTTTTGGATGACATGTTAAAGGGGCCAACCATGTCTAGCCCCCAGACCGCAAAAGGCCAAGTAATAGGTATCATCCTTAGTTCTTGAGCCGGCACATGAGCCTGTCGTCCGTAACGCTGACACCCATCACATCGATGAACTATCTCTTCTACGTCCGCATGAGCCGTCAACCAAAAGAATTTGTGACGGAACACCTTTGAGACCAGGGAACGTGACCCGGCATGATGCCCACAATCTCTGGCATGGATGTCGTTCAGAATTATGCACCCTTGTTCGGAAGAAACGCATCGTTGGAATACCCCAGAAGTGCTTCGCTTATATAATTCGCCGTTGATGATGACCATAGATTTGCTCCGACGAATGATTTGGCGAGCCAACACCTCATCCGAAGGTAACTCGCCTCGTGCAAGATATGCCAAATAAGGAAGAACCCAATCCGGCGTAACGTGGTGAGCCACCACAAACTGGGACTCGAGGTCTCGTATTGCCAACTCCTCTTCTAAGGGCAACCTCACGGAAGGATTATGCAAAATGTCCAGAAAAACATTGGGAGGAACCGGCTTACGTTGTGAGCCGAGACGAGAAGGGCGTCAGCTGCCTCGTTAAGTTGCCATAGATATGATCAACTTGATAGCCATGGAAATGACCCGCCACATCAGACACAGCCCTTCTGTAAGCCGCCATCCGGGGGGGCCGAGAATCCCAAGTACCTGAAACTTGTTGAGCCACCAGATCAGAATCGCCTAGACATCTGACACGCGTGAGGTTGATCTCCTTGGCGAGTCGCAAACAGTGAAGCAAGGCTTCATACTCTGCAGCGTTGTTGGTGCATGGGAACATGAGTCGGAGAACATAACAGAATTTGTCTCCCTGGGGCGAAATCAACACCACGCCAGCCCCCCAGACTTCCAATTGCCTAGATCCATCAAAGTAAATAGTCCAGTACGCGTGGTCAGGCCTGTCTTCCGGAATCTGCAATTCGGTCCAATCATTGACGAAGTCGACCAATGCCTGGGATTTAATGGCCGTGCGAGGGGTGTACCGCACGTGGTGCGGCCCAAGTTCGATTGCCCATTTGGCGATTCATCTTGTTGCTTCTTGGTTTTGGATGATGTCCCCAAGAGGAGCGGAGCTAACCATCGTGATGGGATGCTCTTGGAAATAGTGTTTGAGCTTCCGACTTGCCATAAAGACCCCATAGACCAGCTTCTGCCGGTGCGGGTAACGTTGCTTGGGGAGGGTTAGCACCTCGCTAATGAAGTACACCGGGCGTTGTACCGTATATTCCTTCCCTTCTACCTTCCGTTCGACAGCTACTGCCACGCTCACCGCCTTGGAGTTCGTCGCGATGTACAGAAGCATAGGTTCTTTTTCAGTCGGCGCGGCCAAAACTGGCGGGTTGACCAGCTGCTGCTTCAAGGCTTCAAAAGCTTCATTGGCCTCGTCTGTCCAAACAAAACGGTCAGATTTCTTAAGCAACTGATAGAGGGGAATAGATTTCTCCCCCAGGCGGCTTATGAAGCGACTTAAAGCCGCGATACGACCCTCCATGCGTTGAACTTGATTGATATTCGCTGGTTTCCCAAGCGAAGTAACTGCCTCAATTTTGTCCGGGTTGGCCTCAATGCCGCGTTCGGACACCAGGAAACCCAACAACTTTCCCGCGGGAACGCCAAAGACACATTTGGTGGGATTAAGCTTCATTTGATATACCCGCAGGTTGTCAAAATTTTCCCTTATATCTTCCAAGAGCGTCTCCCTCCTACGAGTTTTAACCATAATGACATCAATGTAAGCGTGGACGTTGCGTCCGATTTGGCCATGGAGACAATTTTGGATGCAACGCTGGTAAGTCGCCCCGGCGCTCTTGAGCCCGAACGGCATGGACACATAACAAAAAGCCTCGAATGGGGTTATAAAAGCTGTCTTCTCCTGATCTTCCACAACCATCTTGATTTGGTGATATCCGGAATAAGCGTCCAGGAAACACAGACGATCTTAGCCCGCCACTGAATCAATGATTTGATCGATGCGGGGAAGGGCGGAAGGGTCCTTTGGACAAGCTCTGTTAAGGTGTGTGTAGTCAATGCACATGCGGAAGGTGCCATCCTTCTTGAGCACCAGGACCGTGTTAGCCAACCACTTGGGGTGGAAGACCTCTACGATGAATCCGGCGGCCAAAAGACGGGCAAGTTCATCACCAATTGCCTTGCGTCGTTCCTCATTGAACTTACGAAGATATTGCTGAATCGGCTTTGCTTTTGGGTCAACATTAAGATGGTGCTCAGTGAATTCTCTCTGTACACCATGCATGTCAGAAGGTTTCCACACGAAGATGTCCCGATTCTCACGGATGAATTCGATGAGCGCGCTTTCCTATTTGTGATCCAGACACGCCCCGATAGTAAACTGCTTGAATGAGTCGCCAGGAACGAAATCCACCATCTTAATGTCATCCGTTGGTTTGAACTTGATGGGCGGCTCAGCGTCTGTTGTTGGCTTCTTGAGGGGTGACATATCTGCCGGATCAACATTGGCCTGGTGATACTTGAGCTCTTCTGTAGCACAAGCGACTTCTGCGTCAGCCGCATCCCCTTCCTCACACTCTCCTGCTATCCTCCTGTCACCATCTACCGTGATGGGTCCCTTAGGACCAAGCATCTTGAGTTTAAGGTAAACATAGCAGGGGCAAGCCATGAAACGGGCGTAAGTCGGTCGCCCAAACAACGCATGATAAGGACTCTTTAACTTGACCACCTCAAATATAATTGACTCACTCCTGTAATTGGATGCTGTTCCAAACGCCACTTTGAGTTTAACCCGGCCTACGGGGTATGCTGACTTCCCTGGGACGATTCCATGGAATGTCGTGGTTGACGGCATTAGGTCTTTCTCCAGCAGGTTCATCCTTTGAAAGGTGTCGAAGTATAATATGTCGATGCTGCTACCACCATCCATCAGTACCTTCGATAGGGTATATCCACCGACTTGAGGAGCCACGACCAATGCTAAGTCGCTGGGGTTATCAATTCTGGGCGGGTGATCCTCCCTACTCCACGAGATAGTCTGCTCGGACCAGTGGAGGTACCTGGGGAGCGCCGGCTCAGATACACTGTACGCTCGGTGCATCACCTTCTTATCACGCTTGCAGGCATTGGTGGTGAACACGTGGTATTGCCCGCTGCTTAATTGTTTGGGATTGTTCCGGAACCCGCCATGATGATCTTGCCCCTGTGAAGCCCCCTGCGGGGGTGGGTGCTGAAATACTCCGGGCGGGTTATACCGCTGTTGGTTATGCACTGGATACTGGCCGCTTCTTGGCTGCGAGCCGCCCTGAGCCCCTGGTTCGAGGAAGCCGCCGAACGGGTTCTGACGTTGATTAGGTGCACCGAACTGTTCCTGCCGTTGGCCCTGGTCACCGTTTTGGCCCTTTTTGATTGCCTCCGCCCGAAATTCCTGCATCACGTAACAGTCCTCCCGAGAGTGAGTCTCCGGTCCGTCTGCCATGGCATGGTGCGGGCAGGGGCTCTTAAGTATCTCATTATAATTGCGCGGCTTCTTGCCACTATAATCCCTCTCCTTCTGGCACTGGTTGCCGTTATTGGCATTTGTGTTGGCGACGAAGTCCGTGTACCCTTCATGCTGCCTTCTCTTGCCGTTCCCCCCATGATTTTGGTGGGCGCGTCCCTGAAGCCGGGTGTGATTTTTGGATGATTCGCCTTTCCTCGGTGAGTTGGCCTTGCTGCCATCCTCTCCTCGATCTTTGGTATCGTCCGCTACAGCGTACCTAGTGAGGGTGTCCATCAATTCTCCCATATCCTGGACCTTTCGCTTGAGTCGCCCCAACTTCTGTACCAAGGGTTTATAGTGGCAGTTTTGCTCCAAGATCAGCACAACCTGAGCCGCCGTGATGCCGTCCGATGAGTGGATGATTTCTGCGACCCTCCGCGTCCAGTGGTTAGCCGACTCATCGGGGCGCTGAACGCAGTGCTGTAAATCGACTATCCTCATCGGGCGCTTGCAAGTTCCCCGTAATTTTTTGATGAAACACTCTTTTAGTTTAGCCCAAGTTTGGATGGAGTTGGGTGGCAGGTTTTTCAACCAAGTGCGCGTCGTCCCCTCGAGCATCATTATGAAGTACTTGGCACAGACTGCTTCATTTACATCAAGCATGTCCATGGCGATTTCATAACTCTCAACCCATGACGCCGGCTCAAGGTACGGGGTGTAATTGGGCACCTTCCTTGGTCCTTTAAAATCTTTCAGCATCCGCTCATTGCGAAGGGCGGGAGCCAAGCATGGCACCCCTACTTGCCTGCCGCCTCCAATAAGTGGTGCTGGGCCAGTTCGAATGTCCGAGTGATCCCGACCCGGCGGGTCCCGATGGTCATGCGGGTTAACCTGGGGCAGGGGTCGTGGTCCGTTGGTTATGGTGGGCTGGTCCTCTGGCCGGCTCCTGGTGCGGCTTGCTTGGGGGGTGTACTGTAGCCGATCGAGGCTGTGCGAGAACTGTGCGTTTTGAACCACCGACGTCTTCAACATCTAAATTGGATAGGATTCTAAATGGCGAGTTGCGGCGAGCACGTTATCCACGGGGTTGGAAAAGTGACCCTGAGGCATCTGGAAACGGGGAACGCGATCAACTACTGGCTGAAGCGGCGGGTTTGGCGGCTGACCCGGCCCTCCTCCTAGAGCGTCTCCTGCCCCAGGGGTGCGGGGAGTGTCGAAAAGGCGGGTAGGGTTGAGCTCAGGGGGTAAGCGCCCCTGGTGCCTCCTCTGATGAACAGCGTCGGATGCGCGCTCATGCCTCTCGAGCCGCCAGTTTTCGGTGTTCAAGCGGGTTGTCTCAGCGGTGATCTGAGCTTGCCGAGTCTCGATCCTGGCGGCTTCTGCTTCAGCATCTCGCTGAGCCTTTGCCACCCCATTTCTTAGCTTTGCCAACTCGGCATTTATCGTGCCCTGGTTTTCTGCTGTTACAGGGGTCTCCATGATCCTTGTAATCTCCGTCGTCAAGTCCACCAAGATCGCAGCTGGGCACCTGGATGTATCGCCAGTCCCGTCATTGCCTGCAGGGTTTTGCTGGGGCTGAGTCACCCCTGCCATGTACACGGCGATCTGATGGCGGGTCCAGTCGAGGACCTCGGGATCCATTGCCAGTGACAGGTCTCCGAGGCAGCCCCCGTGTAGATACTGAATTGAATCTGTGTCGCCCGTGGATGATTCGTCATCAGTGTTGACCGGCGTAGTCTCCCGAGTCGCTGATCGTTCTGGTTCCTCAGATCCCTGTGTGAAGCCAACAAAGACCGGACGGGTTAGGTTTGGCGTCACAACAGGGGGGACATACCTGGCCGGCTCAACGATGTCGGTGGAGATGTCCGGCTCAGGTGCAGGCGATCCAACCATGCCAACAAAGATGTTGATCATGCCGAAGGGGACTCTGTAGCCGGATTCGATTGAATCGGCCTCGGGCCCCCACATCGAGTTATTGATGTAGTACTTTTCGCGGCGGCTCCGAGTCATGAGCCCCACCGCGTAGCTCCCTGACCCTGGTAGGGCTCCCTTTGAGAACTCAACTCCACCGTGCGTAGGCCCCACGATGGGCGCCAACTGTCGTGGTTTTGTCACGACAGATGTCCTCGTGAAACGACTTAGTGTTGGAGCCATCGCACCTTGGTGGCGACTCAAAGGGGTTAAACGGGAGCGAGACTGAGATTTACCCAGGTTCGGCCCCTCGTGAGGAGGTAAAAGCCTACGTCCTACTTTGTGTTGTATTGATGATGTTTCGATTTCATGGAGGGCGTAACTCGCCTAACCTAGCTCTCGATGATTTCTAACCTGCCCTCTCCTTCTCCGAGACTCGCCTTTATATACAGGTCGAGCCCTTAGGGTTTACAAGAGTCCTTGCCATTACGCAGATCATGATTCTTTCTATCTCTAAGTCGACGTGCCATCTAAGGCTTGGAGACCTTCCCAATGACTGACTCTTCACGAGGATCTTGAACCAACATCTAGCTCCTGGAATTTACTGGGCCAAAGCTGAAATCGCCAATGGATGAGTCGCCCGCTTGGTGACCCGGCCCAACCAGGGCGGGTCACACAACAGATAATATCCCCAACTGATCCCGCCATGAAGACCTCTGGTGCTGGGTTGCAGCTCTTGCACTCGGAAGAAACATCAGACTGGACTGACGCCGAGTGGAGCGGGCTCTGAAGAGGAATAGCAGGCTCGATGGCTGCCAACCTGACGGGTTGACGGAGACAACCCCTCACGAGCCACCGCATGCTTCACCCACCACTGGAGTCGAGAGCGATCGGATCGCTTGCGGTGACGTACATCGGAGTGAAGAGCCGACAACAGGGTCAACGGCTGCAAAAGGAGAACGCCGAAGGAATTTGTATAGAAGTGCATCCCTCCATGGACTGGAAGTGTCTCGACGCCGAGTGGCGCTTCTCGGAGCCATGTCGAGTCGTTGGCGACGAAGATGAGGGCGCCGAATTGGATCTCACTGCCGATGAACGAACCATCGCCGAAAGACATGATGAAGAGTGAAAAATGCAAACTTGTCGAAAGTCGCTTAGACGCCTGCCCCATGGTGCGCACCAACTGACATGGGAATAAACCTGACAGTAGAGGTGTAGGGTATGAATGGAGAGGGTAGGGTCCTAGCTACGGCAACATTGTACGCAAGATTTAGGAGTTTAGGCCCCTCTCTTGGAGGTAATAGCCCTACGTCGCAGGTGCTCAGAAGCTCTTGCGGGGTGGTTTTGTGTAGTACAAGGGTTGCGAACCCTTGTGCCAGAGGGGAGGGGTGGCTTATATAGAGTGCGCCACCCCTCATCAATACCTCAGCATCTAAGGGCTCGATCAACATGAGTTATATATATACGTTACTGATAACGTAAGTGGGTAATAAATGCTACTAAAGACCATCGGTTGAACGTATGTCCGTTGGCTGTCGTGGGTGACTTGTGATCTTCAATACCGACCGGAATCTTTCCGAGTGCTTTGTGGTTGTCTAGTGGATGTTATTTTAATCCGAGTAGCTTCCTACCGAGTGACTTTTAAATACCATCTACATCGAGTCAGAGTCTTCTGTTTGATCCTTGTTCTAATTATGGGGTGCCCTTGGGTAGGACATATAGGTCAGGCCTATGACCCTACCCTAGGTACATATCCCCATCAGTCGGGTCGGAGTACTGGCCATATTCCAACGACTTAGTGTCATCTCCTATGGTCATAATCGGACCATCTTATTTCTCGGTGAAGCTTTGGGGTCTCAAGGAACATAGGATGTGAGTGAGCGTCTATCATATTATCCCTAAGCACATTTCTTATATGCCAATAGTCTAACCGCTATCTATGGACAAAAATCACCCTATATCATCGAAGGTACCATCTCGCATAAGTTAACTCCACATCACCCATGCTAGTTAACTCTAGGGTTTGAGGGAAAAATCTTATCCTAAGTCTCGTAGGTATACTATAACTAATTTACACAAGCATTCCTATGTTAAGGAAACACGTAGTATACCAATCCAAGGTCTAGTTTCCTTCCCATGAATCAAATCAGGTGATCCACCAATCCTATTGATCACCACCGGACCCATCAATTCTACAATCCAATACTAATGGGGTCCTACATGATCACTTAGAGTCCTCATAATACACATATTATTGCAAGGACTAGGTCATAGTATATCCACTTAACTTCCAATATCATGGCCAACTAATCTCCAAGGCCATGCTTATGTAGATTCGTAAATCAATTCGACAATTCTGACTACTTTTACTCCTTATCCACCGAGAAACATGGTATCAAGATCGAGATCACCGGACTGAATCCAATTTACTCCGAACCATGTGGCCTCATTCATCATCGATGCTCTATCGCAGTCACTTGCTAAATCCAAATCTCATCTTCAAGAAGAATTCTTACTCGTGACTCCAAGTCATCATGGTAACATCATCAAATCATGACCACTACTTGATAAAGCCATTTTATTATACCACCAAAAAAATAGCTTATGATCATAATGGTTCTACTAAATCCAAACTTACTCCAGGGACATGTAGGTTATGCTACTTTATCAACTTGTTCCACCAAGTTCACCAACCATCATAGGGTCTTACGATCCACCAAGATAGTCTAGCTATATCATCAAGATACATATCATCATCACAACATGCATTGCCTACAAATCGTATATCTTGGAATGATCCTTCCTATGACAACGGGGTTTTGGTTCTAGCTTTAAGAATGAAGGATACATGTTCACTGTAATCACTTGTTCCATAAGGAACCCGGTGCCAAAGAGGGTTTATTGGAGCTCAATGGATGTCTCGCAAATCCGTGTATTAGACACGTGACGAGAAGTTTGAGATGGGGAAGCTTGTGAGGTTTAGGTTGGTCTAGGGAGAGTCTCTAATCTTGAGGGGGAAACATAATGCTATGGGGTTGCGTCTGGTGGAACATGTTGCAGTCGGACTCTTCAGTGTCAGCCGTCCGTCGAAGTGGATTCCTGGTGCATCTTGTCTTGCTGGCCTTCAGTTTGTCGAGAAAGGTGAGAGAGGGATAGCAGTATAGAGAGGAGTGCCTTAGGGGGCGGTATAGTGCAAGTGCAATTAGACAAGTGACGCAAGGCTAGCACAAACATCAAGATAAGGCAGGTGATATAGCCACGTACTCGTGGCCTGGGGCAAAAGCGCGACTTATATCAAAGCAAAAACAACAAAAATGAGCAACACACAACATGGTTCCATCCGAACCATTTCACAGAGTCAACTTCGTATAGGGGATTCACGACTCATCCTACCCTAGGGGTTCTTGAACTCTACAATCGTGCTTGCTTTGTATTTTGCAGAGGAGTCCACTCGGTCTTCTGGGTGTTCTTATGGTGTCGCCATGTCTCTTGTTGTTGTGTGCAAGACTAGTCGGGTTGCGCCGAAAGAGTCCTTGACGACTTCTTGTCTAGTGAGCTGTCGACGAAGGTGGTTCCTCATGGCTATCGCTGATAGGGTCTTCCATTCTCTTTGTAATCTCGTCATTGTCTTCTTTTCTACCAAGGTTTCAGAGTTCCAAGTGGACAACCTTTATGCATTGACATCAGCAAGGCCTGATAGAGTTTCGTCTTGTGAGTCACGCTGATCACAATATTGACACCTGGAGCGGGGGACGAAGAGAACCGTTTTCCTGCTCACTAAGGTGAGGCGGACCAAAGGGCGAGGTTCTCATCTACCGGTGGTGGTCGACACAACATTGATAATGACAGGGTTGTTTTGTCAGCAATGCATATCATGGTATTACATATCTTATGTCTTGATCATCATGGGTGAAGGTTGCATCACTTCGGGACAATGTCGACGTGTCACCATCTTCTCGGCCTCGATGTCCTCATTCCTCATGGAGGTAAGTTCTGTTGGTGTCGTCTGGTTGTAGCATTGCCATCCTTCTCTTCCAAGTACTTGGGTGATCGCTCGGAAAGGTTGTTTCCTTCCAAGTTACTCACGAGGATTTTAACTAATCCAGTGACCACAGGGCATAAGGGTGCTAGCGACCATTTGCAAGGTTTGAAAAATAAAATGAGGAGTGTCAAGAGAATAGGGGTGGAAGTGTTAAGGCAAAAATCTTTGCTTCCTTTGAAAACTTAGGAGAGGTGAGAAATATAGAGGTTTTGTAAGTGCCTTCGAAGGGTCCAGAAAATAGTTTTGTCCTATCTAACGTCCGTGCTATCTAAGGGATTCCTACAGTCGGGATGGCTCTGATACCAACTCTGTGGGGACCCCGACTTATGAGTCAAGATCGACTAATGTACGTGCTCAGTGATCCCAAAGATCAATGCTGATCGAACTAACAGAAACTGAATAACAAGAGTCATACATGCATACATATAGTCTGATACAAGTAATGACCTTTGCGGTCAAGTCTTACATAGATAGGGCCTTGAAGGCCAACACAACAAACTTGACCAATAGCGGAAATATTTGTCGAAAGTGTGAACCCATGTCATCCGCCTTAACCTACATGCATTCTGACTGGGAAGCATCCTAGCTCGCAGGAACGTCATCAGGGTACTCTTCATCATGTCCTGCTCTCTCTTACCTAGTCAATGTAATAACCATTGACAAGCCAATGAGTACTTTGAATGTACTCGCAAGCAACCCGTGATGTGGAACAAGGAAATGAAACACGATATATCGCAAGTATGCAACCTTTGCGAAAAGCAAGTATTTCCCTGCATATAGTAACATGATCAAATGCTTGTACGGATATGCATCATAAGGTGAACGGTAACCTTGTGAATAGGCTACAGATATCAATATCAACTCAGGGCAGAACATCCCATGTTCATCCATCATGCCAAGTCATCTGACTTGACCAGGTACCATCTTCCTCATACACGCACACTCGCACTTGGTTTATGCAGAAAACACTAGACGTAGTTTAAGGAGCACCACCCAACTATCCTTGACCATGGACATGGCTATTTGAATAGTTTTACACTCTGCAGATGTTGCGCGATGTACCCACGAGATTCGAGAAACTTTCGTGTCATCCATGACTCGCGGTACATAACATACCCAAGGTAAGTACACGATCATTGACTTTCCTTTGGTGACGCTAGACAAAGCGTCCACTCAATAGGTACCCAGCCCACATGATGTACGTCTTATGAGCACCAACTCTGGACCGTATCATTCATGCAGGGACCAATGGTCTGCCCGGAACACGTAAAAATGGCATAGTCTCCCTACCTGGCATGACCCCGTCACGAGAGTGACCATATCACTCCCGCCACTAGTAACGCAGGCACTTTGCTAGCACAACCATAGTAATCAACAAAGCCCCGTCCCATAAAAGGATATTGTGGTCGTACATGTAAAGTTGGGACGGTCGACAAATCTTAAATCTAATCCCATTTCTGAAACCACTCACACAAAACCTTTCCGGTACACCACTTCTTTCTCAAGTGGTCATCGAGCTCAAGACCATCACCCTCGGGCATTAGTGGCACCCAATGGGGTTTACGAAAAACCTTTGTTATTACCTTTGAGTTACCATCATCATGCATATGCTCATCCTATGCGTAGCACTACGGTCTACTTGTCAACTTTTCATCAGCGTGACCCTCATAGATAGTAAGGTCATGCTCATATGAAGTGCTCTAGAGGAGCTATCAGTAACACCATACCGAAGGTTTACCGATTAATCATGATCAAACCTGTTCAAAGGGCTGCTTGCCTTGCTCACATAAGTCTTCGAGGTCTTCCGGTCTAACTCCGAGTACTCCGTAAACTATTGTCGGAAACACTCACAGTAAGCCACACAGCAAGCAGAAACAAAATTGCTCTATAAATAGGAGTTTTATTTTTCCTGGACATCTGTGGTCATAACAAAAATGCCTAAAGTTGTTCTAAGAAATTTGGATTAACAAAGATTTTAAATGGAGGAAGTGGAGGCACCACTGGCCCCACATGAAGTATACAGAAAATATTTTATTAAAAATGAGTGGAGGCACTCATTTAATATGGAATGAATTTAGAAATATTTAGGAAGTTATTTCACTGGATTTGGAGTTGATATGAATTTCCTATGGATTTTCTAACATTTAATAAATAGCAAAAAGTGCTATTCATTTGATGCAACAGAAACATGACACAGAAAAATGTTGACTAATGCTGCAAAAATAGTGCATGATATTAGAAGTCTGTGAAATTGGAATCACTCCATTTGGAGTTGATTTGGGTCCTATAGAATTTTTATAAGGTGGGGTTTTAAATATTCAAATCTGAACTTGAACAATAACACCACAGAAAGTTTCTCTGGAAAAATGTGGAATGCACATATTTGGATAGGTCTTGATTTTTGGAGTATCCATGATTTTGAATCATCACTTTTGGAGCTACTATGAATTTTTTATGGAATTTGGAAGTTTCTGCAAAAATAAAATGAAAAAGAGGGCTTATAGTGCGCACAAGGCGCAAGATAAGCTCCCAGGTCGGCCCAGCTGCTCACGCGCATCGGCGGAGGGCCAAGTCGAAAGCGCCCTCGCGGAAGGCGCTAACGCAATAGGGGAGGCGACCGGGGCAAAGCCCGCCTCCACTTAAACGGATGGGGGCTCGGCTTCGGCTCGCTGACACGACGGCCCCACCTACATGTATTGTCCTTCATCCAGCATGGATCACACACGGGGCAGGGAGGCTGGCCGCGCCCACGTCTGTGCCCCGACTCGGTGGTGCAGACCGCCTCCGTAGGCCTTGCCCATCGGCGAGCTCGGGAGGAAACCCTCCTCTTCCCAGGGTGGTTATCAGGCCCTGGGGAGGGCGAGGGCAGGCACGTCCTTGGCCGTGGCGGAGGGCGCTCACAACAACCATGGGGGTGGTGCTCCGGCCGTCAGGGAAGGAAAAACGAGCGGGGGGGGGGGGGGATCTTGCAGCTGTGATGGGATGCTTCGGTGGATCCAAGAGGAGAGGAGGGAGCCGGGGCTACCCGAATTTTTCCAAGGCCGAGGCGGCGGGTTTCGACCATGAACGAGGATGGAGTGAAGGGGAGGACGATGGGGCTAGTCTAGGGGGTCCTGGAAAGGAGAGGGTCTAGCAGGGGCTCAGGGGCAAGGTAAATGGAGGGTCGCAGGGCAGGAACTTGGGAGCTCTCGAGATGATGTGGGCGCGACGAGGGCACATGCATCAGGGCCCTCCCGGGGGTCTGCTGGCGTTTAGGGAAGACGTGGGAGGTCGAGGGAGGCTCTGCAGCATACTACCTCTTGAGCATGCATTGGTTTTCCCTTGAAGAGGAAAGGGTCATGCAGCGAAGTAGATAAGTATTTCCCTCTGTTTGTTGAGAACCAAGGTATCAATCCAGTAGGAAGAACAAGCAAGGCCCCAATAGTAGTACCTACACAAATAATAAAACACTTGCACTCAACGCTATAAAGGGGTTGTCAATCCCTTCAGAGTTATTTGCAAGGATGAGAGGTGATAGAGATAGATATATAAGATTGCAGAAACAAAAGTAAATAAATTGCAGCAAAGTATTTTTTGTATTTTTGGTTTATAGATCTGAAAATATAATATGGAAAATAGACCCGGGGGCCATAGGTTTCACTAGAGGCTTCTCTCATAAAGGAAAATAATACGGTGGGTGAACAAATTACACTTGAGCAATTGATAGAAAAGCAAGTAATTATTAAGATATCTAAGGCAATGATTTTGCATATAGGCATCACGTCCGTGTCAAGTAGACCGAAATGATTCTGCATTTACTACTATTACTCCACACATTGATCGACTCCTCCCTGCATCTAGAGTTATAAGTTCATGAAGAACAGAGTAATGCATTAAGTAAGATGATATGATGTAGATGGATAAACTCATGAAATATGATGAAAACCCCATCTTTTTATCATTGATGGCAACAATACAATACGTGCCTCGCTACGCCTACTTTGTCACTGGGTGAGGACACTACAAGATTGAACCCAAAACTAAACACTTCTCCCATTGCAAGAATTACCAATCTAGTTGGCCAAACCAAACCAATAATTCTAAGAGACTTGCAAAGATATGAAATGATGCATATAAGAATTCAGAAGAGACTCAAATAATATTCATAGATAATCTGAAGAGAGTATTACATCGGATAGATCTCCATGAAGATCATGAAGAACATAGTATTGAAGATCAAAGGGAGAGAAGAAGCCATATAGCTACTAGCTATGGACTAGTAGGTCTATGGTGAAGTACTCACACATCATCGGAGGGGAAAGGGAGTTGATGTAGATGCCCTCCATGATCAATTCCCTCTCCGATAGATTACTAGAAAAGGCTCCCAGATTTGATATCACGGGAACAGTGGTTCCCGGTAGCGTAAAAGTATTTTCATGGCTCCGTTTTGGCGATACGGTAATATTTGGGAATTTATAGGCCAAAGAATAGGATTACGAGGCCTGCAGGGGACCCACAAGCCAGGGGCGCGACCACCCCCTAGGGCGTGCCCTGCAGGCTTGTGGCCTCCCGCCAGGTGCCGTGCGCCCTACTCCAAGTCTCATGGGTGTCTTCTGGTCCAGGAAAAAACTTTCCGGAGATTTTGTTCCGTTTGGACTTCGTTTAATATTCCTTATCTGCAATACTCAAAAACGTGGAAAAAACAGAAACTAGCACTAGGCTGTAGATTAATAGGTTAGTCCCAAAAATAATATAAAACAACATATTAATGCATATAAAACATCCAAAAAAGATAATATAATAGCATGGAACAATCAAAAATTATAGATACATTGGAGACGTATCCAGCATCCCCAAGCGTAATTCCATTCTCGAGTAGGTCAATGATAAAAATACATTTTTTGATGTGGAAGGCAACCTAACATATTTATCCATGTAATATTCTCTCTTGTGGCATGAATATTCAGATCCATAAGATTCAAAACAAAAGTCTAATATTGACATAAAAACAATAGTACCTCAAGCATACTAACAAGGTAATTGCTTCCTTTAGAAATAACATGGTCTTAGAAAGTTATCCCTACAAAATCATAAGGTCTGGCTATGCTCTATCTTCACCACACAAAGTATCTAAGTCCTGCACAACCCCGATGAAAATCAAGCAATTGTTTCACACTTTTTATGTTCTCAAACCTTTTGAACTTTCACCCAATACATGAGCGTGAGCCATGGATCTAACACTATAGGTGGAATAGAGTATGGTGGAAGTTGCAAAAAGAAAGGAAGAAGATAGTCTCACATCAACTAGGCATATCAATGCGCTATGGAGATTCCCATCAGTAGATATTAATGTGAGTGAGTAGGGATTGCCATGCAACAAATGCACTAGATTTATAAGTGTATGAAATCTCAAGAATAAAACTAAGTGGTTGGGCAAAAAATGTAATCCCACTAGTTAAATGAAAGTGACAAAATAGGAGACTCTCTATGAAGAACATGGTGCTACTTTGGAACAAAAGTGTGGAAAGAGATAGTAGCATTGTCCCTTCTCTCTTTCTCTCATTTTTTCTATCTTTTTTTGTGGGCTTCTTTGGACTCTTTTATTTTGTATGGGCTTCGCTGGTCTCTTTTATTTTTTTGTAAAGTCCGGAGACTCATCCCAACTTGTGAGGGAATCATAGCTTCCAGCATCCCTTTCTCACACGGGACAATGCTCTAATAATGCAAAATCATCACACTTTTATTTACTTAAAACTCTAAAGGTTACAACTTGATATATAGAAAAAAATATGACTCTATAAGAAATATGGATATGATGGTGTGTGTCATAAAAACGAGACGGTTGTGTTGCATGGTAATATATCTCTGAATGGCTATGAAAATGCCATAATAGGTAGATATGGTGGCTGTTTTGAGGAAAATATATGGTGGCTGTTTTGAGGAAGGTGGGTTTAATGTACCGGCGAAAGTTGTGCAGTACTAGAGAGGCTAGCAAAGGTGGAAGGGTGAGAGCGCGTATAATCCATGAACTCAACATTAGTCATAAAGAACTCACATACTTATTGCAAAAGCCTATTAGTTATCGAAGAGAAGTATTAATCGCATGCTCCTAGGGGAAGGGTTGATAGGAGTTAACCATCGCGCGATCCCGACCTCCACACAAAGGTTGACAATCATAAACAAATCATACTCCGACTTCATTAGACAACGGTTCACCATACGGGCATGCTACAGGAATCGCAAGCTTTAGCACAAGTATTTTTCTAATTGACAATTACTTACTAGCATGACTCTCATATTACCATCTTTATATCTCAAGACTATATGCAAGGAATCAAACTTCTCATCATATTCAATGCACTTAATATGAAAGTTTTTATCATATCCCTCTTGGATGCCCATTATATTAGGACTAAATTAATAACCTAAAGCAATTACCATGTTGTTTAAAGAACTCCCGAAATAATATAAGTTAGGTACGAGAGTTTAATAATTTCTATAAAACATAACACCGCAGTGCTCTAAAAGATATAAGTGAAGTACTAGAACAATATTGCCTAGCTCAAAAGATATAAGTGAAGCACAAAGAGTATTCTAATAAATTCACGATTCAATGTGTCTCTCTATCAAAAGTTGTGTGTATAAAGGATGATTGTGGAAAACTAAAAAGTAAAGACTCATATCATACAAGACACTCCAATCAAAACACATATCATGTGGTGAATAAAAATATAGCCTTAGGTAAATTTACCAATGGATTGAGGTCGAAAGAGGGGATGCCTTCCGGGTCATCCCCAAGCTTAGGCTCTTTGGTATCCTTGAATATGTATTGGGGTGCGTTGGGCATCAACAAGCTTAGGCTCGTGCCACTCCTTATTCCGTAGTGCATCAAATCTTTACCCAAAACTTGAAAACTTCACAACACAAAACTCAACAGAAAACTCATGAGATCCGTTAGTATAAGGAAAATAAATCACCACTTTAGGTAATGCTGTGAACTCATTATTTATTTATATTTATTTAATATTTACTGTATTCCAACTTCTCCATGGTGGATACCCCTCGATACAACCCATAGATTCATCAAAATAAGCAAACAACACAAAGAAAACAGAATCTGTAAAAAACAGAACAGTCTCTAGCAATATGTTTACTTTGAATACCTATGTAACTCCCAAAATTCTGAAATATTAGGATAGTGTGGGAAATTTGTAAAACAATCCGGTGTAAAAAATTAGATCAAAATCAAGTCCTAGTGAATTTATAAAATTCTTGGACTTAGAGAGAAAGGTTCTGTTTTTGAGCAAAATCAACTTGCAACCACCGTAGAACATCCCGAAGGTCTTAGTTGGCTGAAACACTAACTAAAACAAGAAAACACAATTATTACATATGTAATAACGTGTGCAGCACTCAAAACCACAAGCAAAACAAATAAATTTGGGTTGCCTTCCAACAAGCGCTATTGTTTAACGCCCCTAGCTAGGCATAATGCGATAGATTTAGGTATTGCCATAGTAGTTAAGGAGATTATAAATGCTCTTCTCATACTCCCTTATTTCACCAGCAAGTTTACTTTTTTGCAAGAAAAATTAATCAAAAGGGTTGTATTTACTAGGGTAAGGATCATTAAGATCAAGTGCGGGAGGAATAGGTTCCTCCTTCGGCCCTCTATAGTGTATGACCAATTCATCATTGTAGGCTTTCCTCTGGCGGAAGGTCATAAGTCTATCTCTTAGTATGAACTATAATCCATTATTTTGTATAGCGAAATCATCATTGAGTTTAGAAATTTTATCAACCAAAACCTCACTAGGAACCCTTTTTCTCAACTTTTCATTATAAGCCACATAATCCGGGGACTGCAATCTCATTATTTCTTCTTGGTTAAAAAGGATCTCCTCAATGGGGGGACATACTCCATTAATTTTATAATGAATTTTTTTTTCACTAGCCTCTTTCATAATGAATCTAAACTCGTGGGCTAGAAATATAGTGGCGGCACGCTTGACAGAAGCAAGCTGAATATTAGAAAACTCGAGAAAAATCCTTTGTATGCAAGGATGCATATGAACAAATTGTCTCTCAAGTTCAATTATTAGTAGTGTTATGGCGTCCGCAAGAATATTAGTTTTATTGAGGATAGACCCTCCAAAAGTACAAAGCATACCGGCACAAGTAAAGAAATCTTGAATAATACCTTTTCCAGTTATATTGCCACTACCTATGTGGAGTTTTTTTGTATGAATGATAGTAGGTTCGCTATGGGAATCATTATTTTCTTCAAAATTATTACTATCCTTTTCAATGTAAACTTCCGCAGATTCATACATGGTGGCAACAGATAGATCTAGCACACAAGCAAGCAAACAAAAATACGAACGAAAAAAGGGGAATAAAAAGGCAAATATTTTTGGTATTTTCTGAAAATTGTTTTAGAAGTGGGGGAGAGGAAAACGAGAAGCAAATCGCCAATAAAGTAAATGCAAGAGATGAGTTTGTTATGGGTACTTGGTAGGCGTGATCTTGCTATGTATCCTCCCGAGCAACGGTGCCAGAAATCCTTCTTGCTACCTCTTGAGCTTGTGTTGGTTTTACCTTGAAGAGGAAAGGGTGATACAGTGAAGTAGATAAGTATTTCCCTCAGTTTGTTAAGAACCAAGGTATCAATCCAGTAGGAGGAACAAGCAAGGCCCCAATAGTAGTACCTACAGAAATAATCAAACACTTGCACCCAACGTTGTAAAGGGGTTGTCAATCCCTTGAGAGTTATTTGCAAGGATGAGATCTGACAGAGATAGATATAAAAGATTGCGGAAACAAAAGTATATGAAATGCAGCAAAGTATTTTTGGTTTAGAGATCTAAAAATATAATATGGAAAATAGGCCCGGGGGCCATAGGTTTCACTAGAGGCGTCTCTCATAAAGGAAAATAATACGGCGGGTGAACAAATTACTGTATAGCAATTGATAGAAAAGCGAGTAATTCTGAAGATATCTAAGGCAATGATTATGCATATAGGCATCAACCCGTGTGAAGTAGACCAAAACGATTCTGCATCTACTAATATTACTCCACACATCGACCGACTCATGCCTGCATCTACAGTATTAAGTTCATGAAGAACAGAGGAACACATTAATTAAGTTGACAAGATGTAGAGGGATAAACTCAAGCAATATGATGAAAATCCCATCTTTTTATCCTTGATGGAAACAATACAATACGTGCCTCGCTACCCCTACTTTGTCACTGGGTGAGGACACCGCAAGATTGAATCCAAAACTAAACACTTCTCCCATTGCAAGAATTACCAATCTAGTTGGCCAAACCAAACCAATAATTCGAAGAGACTTGCAAAGATATGGAACCATGCATATAAGAATTCAGAAGAGAATCAAATAATATTCATAGATAATCTGAACATGAACTCACAATTCATCGGATCTCGACAAACACAACGCAAAAGAGTATTACATCGGATAGATATCCATGAAGATCATGAAGAACAAGGTATTGAAGATCAACGACAGAGAAGAAGCCATCTAGCTACTAGCTATGGACCCATAGGTGTGTGGTGAACTACTCACACATCATCAGAGGGGCAATGGAGTAGATGTAGATGCCCTCCGTGATCAATTCCCTCTCCAGCAGATTACCGGAAAAGGCACCCAGATTGGATCTCATGGGAACAGAGGCTCCCAGCGGCGTAAAAGTATTTTCGTGGCACCTTTTTGGCGATACGATAATATTTGGGAATTTATAGGCCAACGAATAGGGTTAGGAGGACTACAGGGGACCCACATGCCAGGGGGCGCAACCATCCCCTAGGGCGCGCCTTGTAGGCTTGGGGGCTCCCGGCACGTGCCCTGCCCCTACTCCAAGTCTCCTAGGTGTCTTCTGGTCCAAGAAAAATCTTTCCGGAGATTTTGTTCCGTTTGGACTCCGTTTAATATTCCTTATGTGCAATACTCAAAATCATGGAAAAACCACAAACAAGCACTAGGCTCTAGATTAATAGGTTAGTCCCAAAAATAATATAAAACAACATATTAATGCATATAAAACATCCAAAATAGATAATATAATAGCATGGAACAATCAAAAATTATAGATACGTTGGAGACCTATCATGGTGCGCTGGGACACGCGGCCATTATTGGACCCAAGATGCAGTGCAAAGCCAAGGTGCAAAGCACCAGTTTTGCAGGCCAGGGAGGAGGTCACCATGGTCCCTCATGTCTACAGTGGCATTCTGGTCGGTCAATAATGTCTGCCACGCAAGGCATGCATTCAGGAGGGAGATTGAGGAGGTTGCCCTCATATGTGGTAATGCAGGTGGGTCTCCTGTTGGGGAACTTTGCATGGGAAACAAAAAATTTCATACGCACACGAAGACCTATCATGGTGATGTCCATCTATGATAGGAGATTTGGATCTACGTACCCATTTAGATCGCACAGCAGGAAGCGTTAAGAAACGCGGTTGATGTAGTGGAACGTCTTCACGTCCCTCGATCAGCCCGACGAACCGTCCCACGAACCGTCCTGCGATCTGTCCCACGACCAGTTCCGATCTAGCACCGAACGGACGGCACCTCCGCGTTCATCACACGTACAACTGGACGATGATCTCAGCCTTCTTGATCCAGCAAGCAAGACGGAGAAGTAGATGAGTTCTCCGGTAGTGTGACGGCGCTCCAGTGGTGGTGACGATCTACTCCTGCAGGGCTCCGCCCGAGCTCTGCAGAAATACGATCTAGAGGAAGAAGTATGTTGTCTAGATCTGAGTTGCACGTGGCAAAAGTTGTCTCAAATCAGCCCTAAATCACCACTATATATAGGAGGGAGGGGGAGGAGGCTTGCCTTGAGGGCCGAGCCCTCAAGAGTGCGCTGCCTAGGAGGAGAGGAGGAATCCTACTCCAATTAGGATTGGAAAGTGGAGTCCTTCTCTTCCTTCCCACCTCCCCTTTTTTTCTTTCTCTTTGGTTTTTCTTCTCTTGGCGCCAAGGCCTTCTTGGGCTGTCCCACCAGCCCACTAAGGGCTGGTGCACCACCCTAAGGCCATTGGGCTTCCTCCGGGTGGGTTGCCCCCTCCCGGTGAACTTCCGGAACCCATTCGTCACTCCCGGTACAATGCCGGCAATGCCCGAAAACCTTCCGGTATCCAAATGAAACCATCCTATATATCAATCTTCGTTTCCGGACCATTCCGGAAACCCTCGTGATGTCCGTGATCTCATCCTGGACTCCGAACAACATTCGATAACCACACACAACTCAACTATACTAAAACATCATCGAACC
Source organism: Hordeum vulgare subsp. vulgare (assembly GCF_904849725.1). NCBI lineage: Eukaryota > Viridiplantae > Streptophyta > Magnoliopsida > Poales > Poaceae > Hordeum > Hordeum vulgare. The sequence goes on along the minus strand of NC_058524.1, from coordinate 331,463,569 downwards.
TTAAGTGTGCAGACCTTGCGGGTTCGAGAACTATGTAGACATGCCCCGAGGTACTCCTCGGTCAATATCCAATAGCGGGACCAGGATTCCCATATTGGATCCTACATATTCTCCGAAGATCTTATCGGTTGAACCTCAGTGTCAAGGATTCATATAATCCCGTATGTCATTCCCCTTGTCCTTCGGTATGTTACTTGCCCGAGATTCGATCGTTGGTATCCGCATACTTATTTCAATCTCATTACCGGCAAGTCTCTTTACTCGTTCCGTAATACAAGATCTCATGACTTAAACTTAGTCACATTGCTTGCAAGGCTTGTGTGTGATGTTGTATTACCGAGTGGGCCCCGAGATACCTCTCCGTCACACGGAGTGACAAATCCCAGTCTTGATACATACTAACTCAATGGACACCTTTGCAGATACCTGTAGAACACCTTTATAGTCACCCAGTTACGTTGTGATGTTTGATGCACACAAGGTATTCCTCCGGTGCCAGTGAGTTATATGATCTCATGGTCATAGGAACAAATACCTGACACGCAGAAAACAATAGTAATAAAACGACAGCATCAATTTGCTACGTTCATAGTTTTGGTCTAGTCCATCACATGATTCTCCTAATGATGTGATCCAGTTATCAAGTGACAACACTTTTACATAGCCAGAAAACCTTGACTATCATTGATCAACTGGCTAGCCAACTAGAGGCTTGCTAGGGACATTGTTTTGTTTTTGTATGCACACATGTATCTATGTTTTCATTCAACAGAATTATAGCATGGATAATTAACGATTATCTTTAAACATGAAATATAATAATAACTATTTATCATTGCCTCTAGGGCATATTTGCAACAGTCTCCCACTTGCACTAGAGTCAATAATCTAGTCCTCACATCGCCATGCGATTTACATTGTAATAAATCGAACACCCATACAGTTCTGGTGTTTTGCCCGTGGAAGAGGTTTAGTCAGCGGGTCTGCTACATTCAGATCCGTGTGTAATTTGCAAATATTCACGTCCTCTCCTTTGACATAGTCGTGGATGAGGTTGAAGCGTCGCTTGATGTGTCTGGTCTTCTTGTGAAACCTTGGTTCTTGTGAAACCAGTGTTGTCACATAAAAGAGTTAATGGATTTAGTGCGCTTGGCACAACTCCAAGATCTGTCATGAACTGCTTCATCCAGACACCCTCCTTTGCTGCCTCCAAGGCAGCCCTGTACTCCGGTTCACATGTAGAATCTGCTATGATGCTCTGCTTGGAACTACACCAGCTTACTGCACCCCCATTAAGAATAAATACGTATTTGGTTTGCGACTTAGAGTCATCCAGATCGGTGTCAAAACTTGCGTCGATGTAACCTTTTATGACGAGCTCTTTGTCATCTCCATAAACGAGAAACATTTCTTTAGTCCTTTTCAGGTACTTAATAATATTCTTGACCACCGTCCAGTGATCCACTCATGGATTACTCTTAAACCTGCCTTCCATACTTATTGCCAAGCTGACGTCTCGTCTAGTGCACAGCATTGCATACATGATAGAACCTACGGCTGAAGCGTAGGGGATGGAACTCATTTGTTCTCTATCTTCCGTAGTTGCTGGGCACTGAGTCTTACTCAATTTTATACCGTGTAATACTAGCAAGAACCCTTTCTTGGACTGATCCATTTTGAACTTCTTCAAAACTTTATCAAGGTATGTGCTTTGTGAAAGTCCTATCAGGCGTCTTGATCTATCCCTATAGATCTTAATGCCTAGAATGTAAGTAGCTTCTCCTAGGTCCTTCATAGAGAAACTTTTATTCAAGTGATCCTTTATGCTCTCCAACAGCTCCACGTTGTTTCCAATCAGCAATATGTCATCCACATATAATATTAGAAACGCCGCAGAGCTCCCACTCACTTTCTTGTAAATACAAGATTCTCCAACCACTTGTATAAACCCAAATGCTTTGATCACCTCATCAAAGCGCTTATTCCAACTCCAAGATGCTTGCACCAGTCCATAAATGGATTGCTGGAGCTTGCATACTTTGTTAGCATTCTTTGGATCGACAAAACCTTCGGGTTGCATCATATACAACTCTTCCTTCAGAAAACCGTTAAGGAACGCTGTTTTGACATCCATCTGCCAGATTTCATAATCGTAAAAGGGAGCTATTGCTAACATGATTCAGACGGACTTAAGCATCGCTACCGGTGAGAATGTCTCATCGTAGTCAACTCCTTGAACTTGTGAAAAACCCTTTGCGACAAGTCGAGCTTTACAAACAGTCACATTACCATCTGCGTCCGTCTTCTTCTTAAAGATCCATTTGTTCTGAATAGCGTTGCGGCCTTCAGGTAGTACTTCCAAAGTCCACACTTTGTTCTCGTACATGGATCCTATCTCGTACTTCATGGACTCTGGCCATTTGTTGGAATCTGGGCCCACCATTGCTTGTTCATAATTCACATGTTCATTGTTGTCCAACAAAATAATTGATAAGACAGGATTACCGTACCACTCAGGAGCAGTACGTGATCTTGTCGACCTGCGAGGTCCGATAGGAACTTGATCCGAAGATTCATGATCATCATCATCAACTTCCTCCTCAACCGGCGCCGCAGCAACAGGGTTTCCCCTTGCCCCGCGCCACCATCTAGCGGGATTGGAGGTTCGACAACCTCATCAAGTTGTATCTTCCGCCCACTCAATTCTCTCGAGAGAAACTACTTCCCAAGAAAAGCTCCGTTTTTAGCAACAAACACTTTGCCCTCGGATTTGTGATAGAAGGTATACCCAACTGTCTCTTTTGGATAACCTATGAAGACGCACTTTTCCGCATTGGGTTCCGGCTTTTTAGGTTGGAGCTTTTTGACATAAGCATCACATCCCCAAACTTTAAGAAACGACAGTTTTGGTCTTTTGCCATACCACAGTTCGTATGGTGTCATCTCAACAGATTTTGATGGTGCCCTATTTAAAGTGAATACAATTGTCTCTAATGCATAACCCCAAAACGATAATGGCAAATTGGTAATAGACATCATAGTTTGCACCATCTCTAATAAAGTACGATTACGACGTTCGGACACACCATTACGTTCTGGTGTTCTAGGCGGTGTCAACTCTGAAACAATTCCACATTGTCTTAAGTGAGCAGCAAACTCGAAACTCAGATATTCACCCCCACGATCAGACCGTAGGAACTTGATCTTCTTGTTATGATGATTTTCAACTTCACTCTGAAATTGCTTGAACTTCTCGAACATTTCAGCCTTGTGCTCCATCAAGTAGACATAACCATATCTACTCAAATCGTGAGTGAAGGTGAGAAAATAACGATATCTGTCATGCGCCTCCACACTCATCGGACCGCATACATCGGTATGTATGATTTCCAACAAGTCACTGGCATGCTCCATTGTTCCGGAGAACAGAGTCTTAGTCATCTTGCCCATGAGGAATGGTTCACACGTGTCAAGTGAATCAAAGTCAAGTGACTCCAAAAGTCCATCGAAATGGAGTTTGTTCATGCGCTTTACGCCAATATGACCTAAGCAGCAGTGCCACAGAAACATGGTGCAATCATTGTTAACTCTAACTCTTTTGGTCTCAATGTTATGTATATGTGTATCATCCCTATCAAGATTAAATATGAACAATCCTCTCACATTGGGTGCATGACCATAAAAGATATTACTCATAGAAATAGAACAACCATTATTCTCTGACTTAAACGAGTAACCATCTCGCAATAAACAAGATCCAGCTATAATGTTCATGCTTAACACATGCACTAAATAACAATTATTTAAGTTCGTAACTAATCCTGATGGTACCTTAAGTGAAACTGTGCCAATGGCGATTGCTGTTGGGGAACGTCGCATGGGAAACAAAAAATTTCCTACGCACACGAAGACCTATCATGGTGATGTCCATCTACGAGAGGGGATTTCCGATCTACGGACCCTTGTAGATCGCACAACAGAAGCGTTAAGAAACGCGGTTGATGTAGTGGAACGTCCTCACGTCCCTCAATCCGCCCCGCGAACCGTCCCACGAACCGTCCCGCGATCCGCTCCGATCTAGTGTCGAACAGACGGCACCTCCGGGTTCAGCACACGTACAGCTCGACGATGATCTCGGCCTTCTTGATCCAGAAAGAGAGACGGATAGGTAGATGAGTTCTCTGGCAGCGTGTCGACGCTCCGGAGGTTGGTGGTGATCTAATCTGAGCAGGGCTCCGTGCGAGCTCCGCTGAAACGCGATCTAGAGGAAAAACCATGGAGGTATGTGGTCGGGCTGCCGTGGCAAAAGTTGTCTCAAATCAGCCCTAAAACCCCACTATATATAGGAGGGAGGGAGGGGAGGAGGCAGCCTCAAAACCTAAAGGTTTGGCCGAAATTGGAGGTGGAGGAGTCCTACTCCAATCCTACTTGGAGTAGGATTCCACCTTCCCACTTGGAAACTCTTTCCACCTTGTGTTTTTTCCTTCTCAAACCTTATGGGCCTTAGTGGGAACTTATTCCAGCCCACTAGGGGCTGGTTTATCTCTTCCCATAGCCCATGAGACCCCTTGGGGCGTGACACCCCTCCTGATGGTCCCCGGCACCCCTCCCGGCACTCCCAGTACACTACTGATAAGCCCGAAATTTTCCGATAACCAAATGAGGTCATCCTATATATCAATCTTCGTTTTCGGACCATTCCAGAAACCCTTGTGACGTCTGTGATCTCATCCGGGACTCCGAACAACATTCGGTAACCAACCATATAACTCAAATACGCATAAAACAACGTCGAACCTTAAGTGTGCAGACCCTGCGGGTTCGAGAACTATGTAGACATGACCCGAGAGACTCCTCGGTCAATATCCAATAGCGGGACCTGGATGCCCATATTGGATCCTACATATTCTACGAAGATCTTATCCTTTGAACCTCAGTGCCAAGGATTCATATAATCCCGTATGTTATTCCCTTTGTCCTTCGGTATGTTACTTGCCTGAGATTCGATCGTCAGTATCCGCATACCTATTTCAATCTCGTTTACCAGCAAGTCTCTTTACTCGTTCCGTAATACAAGATCCCACAACTTACACTAAGTCACATTGCTTGCAAGGCTTGTGTGTGATGTTGTATTACCGAGTGGGCCCCGAGATACCTCTCCGTCATACGGAGTGACAAATCCCAGTCTTGATCCATACTAACTCAACGAACACCTTAGGAGATACTTGCAGAGCATCTTTATAGTCACCCAGTTACGTTGCGACGTTTGATACACACAAAGCATTCCTCCGGTGTTAGTGTGTTATATGATCTCATGGTCATAGGAACAAATACTTGACACGCAGAAAACAGTAGCAACAAAATGACACGATCAACATGCTACGTCTATTAGTTTGGGTCTAGTCCATCACATGATTCTCCTAATGATGTGATCCCGTTATCAACTAACAATACTTGCCTATGGCCAGGAAACCTTGACCATCTTTGATCAACGAGCTAGTCAACTAGAGGCTTACTAGGGACAGTGTTTGGTCTATGTATCCACACAAGTATTGTGTTTCCAATCAATACAATTATAGCATGGATAATAAACGATTATCATGAACAAAGAAATATAAAAATAACTAATTATTATTGCCTCTAGGGCATATTTCCAACAGTCTCCCACTTGCACTAGAGTCAATAATCTAGTTCACATCACCATGTGATTTCAATGAATCCAACACCCATATAGTTCTGGGGTCTGATCACGTCTTGCTCGTGAGAGAGGTTTTAGTCAACGGTTCTGAAACTTTCAGATCCGTGCGTTCTTTACAAATCTTTATGTCATCTTATTTATGCTGCTACTACGTGCTATTCGGAAATGCTCCAAATATCTACTTTATACGAATCCGTTTCACTACTCATAGTTATTCGGATTAGTGTCAAAGCTTGCATCGACGTAACCCTTTACGACGAACTCTTTAACCACCTCCATAATCGAGAAAAATTCCTTAGTCTATTTAGTTACTAAGGATAACTTTGACCGCTGATCAGTGATTCAATCCTGGATCACTCTGTGTACCTCTTAACAGACTTGCTGCAAGGCACACATCAGGTGCGGTACTCAGCATGGCATACTTCAGATTCTACGGCCAAGGCATAGAAGACGACCTTCGTCTGTTCTCTTTATTCTGCCATGGTCGGGTTTTGAGTCTCACTCAAATTCACACCTTACAACACAGTCAAGAACTCCTTCTTTGCTGATCTATTTCGAATTCCTTCAAAAACTTGTCAAGGCATGCATCTTGTTGAAACTTCTATTAAGCGTTTTGATCTATCTCCATAGATCTTGATGCTCAACGTTCAAGTAGCTCAATCCAGGTATTCCTTTGAAAAACTCCTTTCAAACAAACTTTTATGCTTCACAGAAATTCTACATTACTTCTGATCAACAATATGTCAACCACATATACTTATCAGAAATTCTATAGTGCTCCCACTCACTTCTTTGGAAATACAAGTTTCTCATAAACCTTGTACAAACCCAAAATCTTTGATCATCTCATCAAAGTGTATATACCAACTCCGAGATGCTTGCACCAGTCCATTGAAGGATCGCTGGAGCTTGCATACTTGCTAGTATCTTTAGGATCGACAAAACCTCCTGGTTGTATCACATAGAATGTTTGCTCAAGGAAACCGTCGAGGAAACAATGTTTTGACATCCTATGTCCAATATTTCATAAATAATGCATCAACTACTAACATAATTCTAACAGACTTTTAGCATCGCTACGAGTGAGAAAGTCTCATCATAGTCAACTGTTTGATCTTGTCGGAAACATCTTTGCGACAAGTCAAGCTTTTCTTAATAGTGACTTATCACCATCATAGTCTGTCTTCCTTTTAAAGATCCATCTTTACTCAATAGTCCTATGACCATCAAGTAGTTCTTCCAAAGTCTACACTTTGTTTTCATACATGGATCCTCTCTCGGATTTCATGGCTTCCAGCCATTTGTCGGAATCCGGGCCCACCATTGCTTTCTCCATAACTTGTAGGTTCACTGTTGCTCAACAACATGACCTCCAAGACAGGGTTACCGTACCACTCTGCAGTAGTACGAGACCTTGTCAACCTACGAGGCTTGTAGTAACTTGATCCGATGCTCGATGATCACCATCATCAGCTTTCACTTCAATTGGTGTAGGCGCCACAGGAACAATTTCCTGCGCCCTGTTACACACTGGTTGAAGTGATGGTTCAATAACCTCATCAAGTTCTACCACCCTCCCACTCAGTTCTTTCGAGAGAAACCTTTCCTCGAGAAAGGATCTATTTCTAGAAACAAACACTTTACTTTCGGATCTGAGATAGGAGATGTACCCAACTGTTTTGGATATCCTATGAAGATGCATTTATCTGCTTTGGGTTCGAGCTTATCAGACTGAAACTTTTTCACATAAGTGTCGAAGCCCCAAACTTTCAAGAAACGACAGTTTAGATTTCTCTAAACCTCAGTCTATACTGTGTCATCTCAACGGAAATACACGGTGCCCTATTTAAAGTGAATGCGGTTGTCTCTAATGCATAACCCATAAACGATAGTGGTAATTCGATAAGAGACATCATAGCATGCACCATACCAAATAGTGCGTGGCTATGACGTTCAGACACATCATCACACTATGATGTTCCAGGTGGCATGAACTACGAAACAATTTCCACATTGTCTTAACTGCGTACCAGAGCTCGTAACTTAGATATTCATTTCTATGATCATATCGTAGACAGTTTATCCTCTTGTTACGACGAACTTCACTCCTGAAAGAGAATTGAACCTTTCAATATTTCAGACTTGTGATTCATTAAGTAAATACTCTTGTATCTGCTCAAATCGTCATTGAAGTAAGAACATAATGATATCGACTGCGTGCCTCAACACCCATTGGACTGCATACATCAAAATGTATCACTTCCAACAAGTTACTATCTTGTTTCATCTCAATGAAAACAAGGCCTTTCTCATGTGGTATGATTTGCATGTCACTAGTGATTCAAAATCAAGTGAGTATAAAGATCCATCAACATGGAGCCTCTTCATGCAATTTATACCAACATGACTCAAGCGGCAGTGCCACAAGTAAGTGGTACTATCATCATTACCTCGTATCTTTTGACACCAATATCATGAACATGTGTAACACTACGATCGAGATTCAATAAACCATTGAAGGTGATTATTCAAGAAAATAGAGTAACCATTATTCTCTTTAAATGAATAATTGTATTGCAATAAACACGATCCAATCATGTTCATGCTTAACGCAAGCACCAAATAACAATTATTTAGGTTTAACACCAATCCCGATGGTAGAGGGAGTGTGCGATGTTTGATCATATCAACCTTGGAAACACTTCCAACACGTATCGTCACCTCGCCTTTAGCTAGTCTCCGTTTATGTCGTAGCTTTCATTTCGTGTTACTAATCACTTAGCAACCGAACCGGTATCCAATACCCTCGTGCTACTAGGAGTACTAGTAAAGTACACATCAACATCATGTATATCAAATATACTTCTTTCGGCTTTTGCCAGCCTTCTTATCTACCAAGTATCTAGAGTTTCTCCGCCTCAGTGACCGTTCCCCTCATAACAGAAGCACTTAGTCTCGGGCTTGGGTTTAATCTGGGTCTCTTCATTAGTGCAGCAACTGCTTTGCCGTTTCACGAAGTATCCCTTCTAGCCCTTGCCTTTATCGAAACTTAGTGGTTTTACTAACCATCAACTATTGATGCTCCTTCTTGATTTCTACTTTTGCAGTGTCAAACATCACGAATCGCTCAAGGATCATTGTATCTATCCTTGATATGTTATAGTTCATCACGAATCTCTCACAACTTGGTGGCAGTGACTTTGGAGAACCATCACTATCTTATCTGGAAGATCAACTCCCACTTGATTCAAGCGATTGTCGTACTCAGATAATCTGAGCACACGCTCAACGATTGAGATTTTCTCCTTTACTCCATGGACAAAGAATCTTGTCGGAGGTCTCATAGCTCTTAACAAGGGCACAAGCAGGAAATCACAATTTCATCTCTTTAGAACATCTCTTATGTTCCGTGACGTTTCAAAACGTCTTCGGCGCCTTGCTTCTAAGCCATTAAGTATTTTGCACTGAACTATCGTGTAGTCATCAGAAACGTTTATGTCGGATGTTCACAACATCTACAGACGACGCTCGAGGTGCAGCACACCGAGTGGTGCATTAAGGACATAAGCCTTCTGCGCAGCAACGAGGACAATCCTCAGTTTTACAGACTCAGTCTGCAAAGTTTGCTACTATCAACTTTCAACTAAATTTTCTCTAGGAACATATAAAAATAGTAGAGCTATAGCGCAAGCTACATCGTAATTCGCAAAGACCATTAGACTATGTTCATGACAATTAGTTCAATTAATCATATTACTTAAGAACTCCCACTCAAAGAGTACATCTCTCTAGTCATTTGAGTGGTACATGATCCAAATCCACTATCTCAAGTCCGATCATCACGTGAGTCGAGAATAGTTTCAGTTGTAAGCATCTCTATGCTAATCATATCAACTATACGATTCATGCTCGAACTTTCGGTCTCATGTGTTCCGAGGCCATGTCTCCACATGCTAGGCTCGTCAAGCTTAACCCGAGTGTTCCGCGTGTGCAACTGTTTTGCACCCATTGTATGTGAACGTTGAGTCTATCACACCCGATCATCACGTGGTGTCTCGAAACGAAGAACTATCGCAACGGTGCATAGTCGGGGAGAACACAATTTCGTCTTGAAATTTTAGTGAGAGATCACCTCATAATGCTACCGTCGTTCTAAGCAAGATAAGGTGCATAAAGGATTAACAACACATGCAATTCATAAGTGACATGATATGGCCATCATCATGTGCTTCTTGATCTCCATCACCAAAGCACCGGCACGATCTTCTTGTCACCGGCGTCACACCATGATCTCCATCAACATGTCGCCATTGGGGTTGTCGTGCTACTCATGCTATTACTACTAAAGCTACGTCCTAGCAATATAGTAAACGCATCTGCAAGCACAAACGTTAGTTTAAAGACAACCCTATGGCTCCTGCCGGTTGCCGTACCATCGACGTGCAAGTCGATATTAACTATTACAACATGATTATCTCATACATCCAATATATCACATCACATCGTTGGCCATATCACATCACAAGCATACCCTGCAAAAACAAGTTAGACGTCCTCTAATTGTTGTTGCATGTTTTACGTGGTGACCATGGGTATCTAGTAGGATCGCATCTTACTTACGGAAACACCACAACGGAGATAGATGAATTGCTATTTAACCTCATCCAAGGACCTCCTCGGTCAAATCTGATTCAACTAAAGTTGGAGAAACCGACACTCGCCGGTCATCTTTGAGCAACGGAGTTACTCGTAGCGATGAAACCAGTCTCTCGTAAGCGTACGAGTAATGTCGGTCCGAGCCGCTTCGATCCAACAATACCGCGGAATCAAGAAAAGACTAAGGAGGGAGCAAAACGCAAATCACCGCCCACAAAAACTTTTGTGTTCTACTCGAGATTACATCTACGCATGAACCTAGCTCATGATGCCACTGTTGGGGAACGTCGCGTGGGAAACAAAAAATTTCCTACGCGCACGAAGACCTATCATGGTGATGTCCATCTACGAGAGGGGATTTCTGATCTACATACCCTTGTAAATCGCACAGCAGAAGCGTTAAGAAACGTGGTTGATGTAGTGGAACGTCCTCACGTCCCTCGATCCGCCCCGCGAACCGTCCCACGAACCGTCCCGCGATCCGTCCCACGATCCGCTCCGATCTAGTGCCGGACGGACAGCACCTTCGCGTTCAGCACACGTACAGCTCGATGATGGTCTCGGCCTTCTTGATCCAGCAAGAGAGATGGAGAGGTAGATGAGTTCTCCGGCAGCGTGACGGCGCTCTGGAGGTTGGTGGTGATCTAATATCAGCAGGGCTCCGCCGGAGCTCCGCAGAAACGCGATCTAGACGAAAAACCATGGAGGTATGTGGTCGGGCTGCCGTGGCAAAAGTTGTCTCAAATCAGCCCTAAAACCCCACTATATATAGGAGGGAGGGAGGGGAGTAGGTAGCCTCAAAACCTAAAGGTTTGGCTGAAATTGGAGGTGGAGGAGTCCTACTCCAATCCTACTTGGAGTAGGATTCCACCTTCCCACTTGGAAACTCTTTCCACCTTGTGTTTTTTCCTTCTCAAACCTTATGGGCCTTAGTGGGAACTTATTCCAGCCCACAAGGGGCTGGTTTATCTCTTCCCATAGCCCATGAGACCCCTTGGGGCGTGACACCCCTCCTGATGGTCTCCGGCACCCCTCCCGGCACTCCCAGTACACTACCGATGAGCCCGAAACTTTTCCGGTAACCAAATGAGGTCATCCTATATATAAATCTTCGTTTCCGGACCATTCCGGAAACCCTCGTGACGTCCGTGATCTCATCCGGGACTCCGAACAACATTCGGTAACCAACCATATAACTCAAATACGCATAAAACAACGTCGAACCTTAAGTGTGCAGACCCTGCGGGTTCAAGAATTATGTAGACATGACCCGAGAGACTCCTCGGTCAATATCCAATAGCGGGACCTAGATGCCCATATTGTATCCTACATATTCTACGAAGATCTTATCCTTTGAACCTCAGTGCCAAGGATTCATATAATCCCGTATGTCATTCCCTTTGTCCTTCGGTATGTTACTTGCCTGAGATTCGATCGTCAGTATACGCATACCTATTTCAATCTCTTTTACCAGCAAGTCTCTTTACTCGTTCCGTAATACAAGATCCCGCAACTTACACTAAGTCACATTGCTTGCAAGGCTTGTGTGTGATGTTGTATTACCGAGTGGGCCCCAAGATACCTCTCCGTCATACGGAGTGACAAATCCCAGTCTTGATCCATACTAACTCAACGAACACGTTAGGAGATACCTGTAGAGCATCTTTATAGTCACCCAGTTACGTTGCGACGTTTGATACACACAAAGCATTCCTCCGGTGTCAGTGAGTTATATGATCTCATGGTCATAGGAACAAATACTTGACACGCAGAAAACAGTAGCAACAAAATGACATGTTCAACATGCTACGTCTATTAGTTTGGGTCTAGTCCATCACATGATTCTCCTAATGATGCGATCCCGTTATCAACTAACAACACTTGCCTATGGCTAGGAAACCTTGACCATCTTTGATCAACGAGCTAGTCAACTAGAGGCTTACTAGGGACAGTGTTTTGTCTATGTATCCACACAAGTATTGTGTTTCCAATCAATACAATTATAGCATGGATAATAAACGATTATCATGAACAAAGAAATATAATAATAACTAATTATTATTGCCTCTAGGGCATATTTCCAACAATTGCATCAACCTTGGAACCATTTCCGATGCGCATTGTCACTTCATCCTTCGCCACCCTTCGCTTATTCTGCAGTTCCTATTTTGAGTTGCAAATATGAGCAACAGAACCGGTATCGAATACCCAGGCACTACTACGAGAGCTGGTTAAGTACACATCAATAACATGTATATCGAGTATACTTGATTTTTCCTTGGACGCCTTCTTATCATCCAAATACTTGGGGCAGTTGCGCTTCCAGTGACCCAGAACCTTGCAATAATAACAACCCGTTTTAGGCTTAGGTCCAACTTTGGGTTTCCTCTTCGGATTGGCAACAGGCTTGCCGCTCTTCTTGGAATTACCCTTCTTTTCTTTGTCGTTTCTGTTGAAACTAGTGGTCTTATTCACCATCAACACTTGATGATCTTTACGGAGTTCTGACTCTGCGACTTTCAGCATCGCGAATAACTCGCCGGGTGACTTGTTCATCCCTTGCATGTTATAGTTCAACACAAAGCTCTTGTAGCTTGGTGGCAGTGATTGAAGAATGCTGTCAGTGATAGCCTCTTGCGGGAGTTCAATCCCCAGCTCAGCTAGACGGTTTGAGTACCCAGAAAGTTTGAACACATGTTCACTAACAGACAAATTCTCCTCCATCTTGCAAGCATAGAATTTATCGGAGGTCTCATACCTCTCGATCCGGGTGTTCTTATGAAAGATAAACTTCAACTCCTGGAACATCTCAAATGCTCCATGACGCTCAAAGCGACATTGAAGTCCCAGCTCTAAGCCATACAAGACTGCACATTGAACTACTGAGTAGTCATCCTTGCATGCTAACCAGGCGTTCTTAACATCTTGGTCAGCCGCAGCGAGTGGTTCATCTCCTAGCGCAACATTAAGGACATAATCCTTCTTCCCAGCTTGTAGGAGCAACTTAAGATTACGAGCCCAGTCTACAAAGTTGCTTCCATCATCTTTCGACTTAGCTTTCTCTAGGAACGTATTAAAATTCAGGGTGACTGTCGCGTGAGCCATTGATCTACAACACAAATATTTCAAAGTAGACTTAGACTAGGTTCAAGATAATTAGAATAAAACTTAACCAAATTTCTTGCTAAACTCCCACTCGAAAAGTACATCTCTCTAGTCATTTGAGTGGTACATGATCCAAATTCACTAACTCAAGTTCGATCATCACGCGTGTTGAGAATAGAATCAGTGGTAAGCATCTTTATGCTAATCATATCAACTATACGATTCATGCTCGACCTTTCGGTCTCATGTGTTCCAAGGCCATGTCTCCACATGCTAGGCTCGTCAAGCTTAACCAGTGTGTTCCAGGTGTGCAACTGTTTTGCACCGGTTGTATGTGAACGTCGAGTCTATCACACCCGATCATCACCTGGTGTCTCGAAACGACAAACTGTAGCAATGGTGCACAGTCGGGGAGAACACAATTTCGTCTTGAAATTTTAGTGAGAGATCACCTCATAATGCTACCGTCGTTCTAAGCAAAATAAGGTGCATAAAAGGATTAACATCACATGCAATTCATAAGTGACATGATATGGCCATCATCTTGTGCTTCTTGATCTCCATCACCAGAGCACCGGCACGATCTTCTTGTCACCGGCGCCACACTATGATCTCCATCATCATGATCTCCATCAACGTGTCGCCATCGAGATTGTCGTGCTACTTATGCTATTACTACTAAAGCTACATCCTAGCAATATAGTAAACACATCTGCAAACACAAACGTTAGTTTAAAGACAACCCTATGGCTCATGTCGGTTGCCGTACCTTTGACGTGCAAGTCGATATTAACTATTACAACATGATGATCTCATACATCCAATATATCACATCACGTCATTGGCCATATCATATCACAAGCATACCCTGCAAAAACAGGGTAGACGTCCTCTAATTTGTTGTTGCATGTTTTACGTGGTTGCTATGGTATCTAGTATGATCGCATCTTACTTACGCAAAAACCACAACGGAGATGTGCAAATTGCTATTTAACCTCTCCAAGGACCGCCTCGGTCAAAACCAATTCAGATAAAGTTGAAGAAGCCGACACCCGACAATCATCTTTATGCAACGAGGTTGCATGTCAATCGATGAAACCAGTCTTTCGTAAGCGTACGAATAATGTCGGTCTGGGCCACTTCAATCCAAAAATACCGCCGAATCGAGAAAATACTAAGGAAGGCAGCAAATCGTACATCACTGTCCACAAAACCCTTTGTGTTGTACTCGCGATAACATCTACGCATGAACCTAGCTCTGATACCACTATTGGAGAACGTTTCATGGGAAACACAAATTTTCCTACACACACGAAGACCTATCATGGTGATGTCCATCTATGAGAGGAGATTTGGATCTACGTACCCTTGTAGATCGCATAGCAGGAAGCGTTAAGAAACGCGGTTGATGTAGTGGAACGTCTTCCCGTCCCTCGATCAGCCCCAAGAACCGTCCCACGAACCATCCCGCGATCCGTCCCACGATCCATTCCGATCTAGCGCCGAGTGGACGGCACCTCCACGTTCAGCACACGTACAGCAAGACGTTGATCTCGGCCTTCTTGATCCAGCAAACAAGACGGAGAAGTAGATGAGTTCTCCGGCAGCGTGACGACGCTCCGGTGGTGGTGACGATCTACTCCTGCAGGGCTCCGCCCGAGCTCCGCAGAAATACGATCTAGAGGAAGAACTATGGTGTCTAGATCTGAGTTGCACGTGGAAAAAGTTGTCTCAAATCAGCCCTAAATCACCACTATATATAGGAGGGAGGGGGAGGAGGCTTGCCTTGAGGGCCAAGACCTCAAGGGTGCACCGGCTAGGAGGAGAGGAGGAATCCTACTCCAATTAGGATTGGAAAGTGGAGTCCTTCTCTTCCTTCCCACCCCCCCCCCTTTTTTCTCTCTCTTTGGTTTTTCTTCTCTTGGCGCTAAGGCACTCTTGGGCTGTCCCACCGGCCCACTAAGGGCTGGTGCGCCACCCTAAGGCCATTGGGATTCCTCTAGGTGGGTTGCCCCCCTCCCGGTTAATTTCCGGAACCCATTCGTCACTCCCGGTACAATGCCGGTAATGCTCGAAAACCTTCCGGTAACCAAATGAAACCATCCTATATATCAATATTCGTTTCCGGACCATTCCGAAAAGCCTCGTGACGTCTGTGATCTCATCCGGGACTCCGAACAACAATTCGGTAACCACACACATAACTCAACTATACTAAAACATCATCGAACCTTAAGTGTGCAGACCCTCCGCATTCGAGAACTATGTAGACATGCCCCGAGGTACTCCTCGGTCAATATCCAATAGCGGGACCTGGATGCCCATATGGGATCCTACATATTCTCCGAAGATCTTGTCGGTTGAACCTAGGTATCAAGGATTCATATAATCCCGTATGTCATTCCCTTTGTCCTTCGGTATGTTACTTGCCCGAGATTCGATCGTCGGTATCCGCATACCTATTTCAATCTCCTTACCGGCAAGTCTCTTTACTCGTTCCGTAATACAATATCCCGTGACTTAAACTTAGTCACATTGCTTGCAAGGCTTGTGTGTGATGTTGTATTACCGAGTGGGCCCCGAGATACCTCTCCATCACACGGAGTGACAAATCCCAGTCTTGATCCATACTAACTCAACGGACACCTTCGGAGATACTTGTAGAACACCTTTATAGTCACCCAGTTATGTTGTAACGTTTGATGCACACAAGGTATTCCTCCAGTGCCAGTGAGTTATATGATCTCATGGTCATAGGAACAAATACTTGACAAGCAGAAAACAATAGCAATAAAACGACACGATCAATATGCTTCGTTCATAGTTTGGGTCTAGCCCATCACATGATTCTCCTAATGATGTGATCGAGTTATGAAGTGACAACACTTGCACATAGCCAGAAAACCTTGACTATCCTTGATCAACTGGCTAGCCAACTAGAGGCTTGCTAGGGACATTGTTTTGTCTATGTACCACACATGTATCAATGTTTTCATTCAATACAATTATAGGATGGATAATATACGATTATCTTTTAACAGGAAATATAATAATAAGTATTTATCATTGCCTCTAGGGCATATTTCCAACATCTCCTTCTCTCATTAAGTTTACAACATCAAAGTGCACTACTAGGAAAAGGCTTGCTAATGGCGCACCTGTTTTTGCTACTAATGGCGCACTATAGGTGCGCCACTAGCATCACGCCATTAGATTTTTTACTAATGGCGCACCACTAGTGCGCCATTACTATCTGGTATACTAATGGCGCACCAGGTAGTGCACCATTAGTAGTGCTCACGGTGCGCCATTAGTATCTGGTATACTAATGGCGCACCAAGTAGTGCGCCATTAGTATAGATCCTGGTGCGCCATTAGTATAGATCCCGGTGCGCCATTAGTATAGATCCTGGTGTGCCATTAGTATAGCTTATGGTGCGCCATTAGTATACCTCCGAGGGCCATATTTACCCATATGCTCTGGTTATTAATGGCGCACTAGTGTGCTGAGTGATGCGCCACTAGTATGAATATTAGGTATTTATTTTATTTTTTCTGATATTTGCACAGATTACAAAATATATTATTTCACAGAATATAGATAGCACAACATATAAACAACAGATTTATCGAAAACAATAGAAGATTAGTCTTCGAATACAATTCATCATATTAGTCTCCGAATTTAAAATACCGAACAAAGTTAGAACATTACAAGTCTCGAGACCGCGAGTAGCGAGTTTGTCTTCACATTACAAGTCGATATCGACCATCTAAACTACCATCACATAGAAGAGAGTTGCGGTCATCACGATGAGCATAATCGCAATGAAACTAGTCTTCATCCGGTTCCTCCAACGCTCCCTCCTCTCTCCTGCTAGATAGCGCGCGTATCTAACTTCCGCCTCCGCCCTTGTGGTGTACCCTTTGTAACTGTTACCGCTGAATCGGTGAACCTGTCTCCGGCACTCCTCCCAGTCATCGTAGACTCCGGGAACCTTACCCTTGTACACGACAGATGCGCCATACTAATGAATGGTGTGTCCTTACCTCCTGAATGAACCCCGTGGGAAGTTTCCACACACCGTCCAACACCCAGTCGCGGTACTTCTCTTGCACCACTAGGACCTGTCGGGGTGTTTAGGGAAATGCCATTATACACACAAAATTCTTCAGCAGTTATCCCTTTAGGCCGAAACCATTACTAGCATTGTGCGCACAGATCTACCTATCATTGATCATGAAGCCGCCGACGCTGACCTGATGAGAAGCGTTCGCTGGGAGCAGAGACGGCTTGTCAGGGATCTAGTATGTCAGTATCAAGTAGGCCTCCTCCATGTGGTGGTACTTGAATCCTTCCCGCGAAAAACTTTTAGGGACATATCATCAATTCAATGAACTACATATATCTTGTCACCAGGTTCAGACAAACTGATTTCAGTGGCTAGTGTAGTCTTCGTACCTTTAATGCTACAGGAACAAACTTAGAATGATCCACTGGCAACTTCAGCCACAGCCTTTCTTTCCCTGCAACAGGAATCATAGTCATGTAAATAACTAAAACCAGTGACAGTGAACAGAAAACAACAAATAGTGTTAGCAAAACAGCGAGCATATCCACTCTGTAAACCAAGACAAGGTGAAGAATTAAAAGACAATTGAAGCTCTAACTTCAAGCGTATGATTTAATAATACCGGGGTGAACAGAAAACAACAAACAGTGTTAGCAAAACAGCGAGCATATCCACTAGAAAAGAGTGCAAGCATACCATAACGTAGTTAGCTATCAACTCCAAATTATTGGCGCCCGACAGACCTTCAAGAAACACACAATCATCTCTGCGATGGCACACCACACATAACTCATGACCACAATATCCACAGGAACCATTTAAGATATATCTAGTGTTTATCAATGCGGCTTCTAGTGACGATCGGATGAGTGCAAGTCCTTGCTCGATCAGATGTCCCTGTAGTAAATAGCAAGATTTGAAGATGCAACTCTCTTTCAAATAGCGACACGGGACTGAACTTTAATTCCACACACACCACACACAACAACAAAAAATGGACCATAAGAATTTTAGATTTTAGTTAGCCTTTGGGTCAAGGGCCTACTAACAAAAATCCAACAGGATGTTGATAGAGAAACTGGTCGGGTTGGCACGCTCCCCTGTTTAGTTTCAGTAGTTCTGTCATGATACATCCTTACTTTTTTGTTATGAAAATAAGTCGTCCATATGTGTATTTAGCATGAACCTGTGGAATGCATATACGCTCGACAAGAACTTTAGTTATACAATTTTTTGCTTCCAAAATGCAAACTTCTCTCTGAAGTCAGTTGTAGGATAATGTGGTTCAGTTTGCAGCGGGCCTCTAGTTCCAATTCCAACTCTAAACACATACAGAAAACACCACTGACATATCAAAATGGTTCTTACTATTGTAATGCAGGGTGAGGATGAAGTGAAGATTCAATTAGCCGAGGAGTCGGTATGCACTGATGCTTAAGTGTATGTAAGTGATGGCAATCGGCAATCTGTAAATGTCGCAGATTCAGAATATTGGCTACGACATGACTAAATTTTGGCCTCAGGGCTGACAGGTTTAGTGACCTCTGAAGCTTCTAGTGCTGATTCTCTGTTTCTACTATGTACTCTGTGGACAAAAAATGTATTGTTCTTTTTATCCGAGAGCTTAAGTGTATGTAAGTGATGGCAAACGGTATTTTAAACCATCAGGCTCCTCCCCTGCATCTACTGGAATCAAAATATGGCGCGCACGGGGCTAGAGGAGTTCAAATGCACTTGAATCGATACTAGATGGCTTTACCAGATACCGCTACAGATGAGGTCATCTACTATGGACAGCTGCGCCGCCTAACGCACGAGACAAACAAACAAAAATGAGTGCTAATCCAACAAGTATGCATATGACTTTTTGTTCATGAGATACCCATGCACAAGCACACAATCAACTATGAAAACTAACAAAGCACGGTAATTCATGGCATCAAGCCTGCACACACTTCCTATCCGAATAAATTAACATGCCTAATTAGCAAATCTGAACTATTAACACGGTGAGTACTGAATGCAGTACAAAGTAAACACCAGAGCAGTAGTAGCATTTTGATGGACGAAGCCCAACATCAAACTTAAGCACCTATATTAATGCATCCGATTCGATAACATGGTGAAACCTGAATGTAATAACTCACCATCCAATGAGCGGCCCCGACGCCATGCGCCCGATCGACACCAAATTGGGCAGATTCAGAAACTTCTCACCTCCACCCGCACCCGCGGCCTCGCCTCCGTAGACCCGCTTGGGCTCCCACCGCACCGCGTCGGCCAAAGCCTGCGCACCGCCGCCGGCAATGGCGCGAGCCCTGTGGAGTTCGACTGGAAGGCGGTGGCGGTGGTGAATGGCGTGGCAGAGCGCGAGAGCGTCCATGAGGACGAGGAGGGGAGCAGTGGCCCGCTGCGGGGGCGGGCGAGGCCTCCGGGGTGCGGGGCCGCGTCCGCGACGGCGAAGGGCGCGGGGGCGGGAGCGACGGCGGCGCGGAATGGGGCGGAGAGGGCGTAGTGGGAGAGGAGAGGCCTCGGGTTCGGGCGGGGCGCGAAGCCGTGGTGAGGGTGTAGTTGCAGAGGAGAGGCCTCGGGTTCGGGAGAGGCGCGACGCCGCGGGGACGGCGGTGGTGCAAGGAACCCTAGCGGGGCGGCGCGGCGCGACGGAGCGGGGAACCCTAGAGGAGGGGAGGGGGCGGGGCGGGCGGCGAGAAGAGACGAGAGGGACGACTAGCTGCGGTCGGCGTGAGGGGGTCGGGTCTCGGTCAGTCGAGTGTCATTACTTTTTTTTTTGCAAAACTACTAATGACGCACCACCAGCTCGTGCGCCATTAGTAACACTGGTTACTAATGGCGCACCAGCTAGTGGTGCGCCATTAGTAGTTTTGCAGAAAAAATTATAGTAGTGGCGCACCACCTACAGATGCGCCATTAGTAACCCTAGTTACTAATGGCGCACCAGCTGATGGTGCGTCATTAGGAGTTTTGCAAAAAAAAATTAGTAGTGGCGCACCACCAACAGATGCGCCATTAGTAACACTGGTTACTAATGACGCACTAGCTGTGGTGCGCCATTAGTAGTTTTGCAAAAAAAATGAAAATAAAAAAATATAGTAGTGGCGCACCGAGTGTGTGGTGCGCCATTAGTGTCCACCACACTAATGGCACACCTCACATGGTGCGCCACTACTATATAGTAGTGGCGCACTGCTTGTGTGGTGCGCCATTAGTATCTATATCATCTATAGCCCTTTTCCTAGTAGTGGTGTGGGATAGCATAAGGTGTTTGCACTTAGAGGAAATTGAGATGAAACCTTTTCTATCAGTCGTATTCATGGAAGGACTAAAAGAATGTCAATTTTAAGATCAGGGGGATTAGATTAGCTAGCAGTTGTAGTTCCGGGCTACATTTCTACCAAAAACTTGTTTCAGAAGGGCTGCTCATATTTTCCACATGAGCATGCCATATTTTGGTTTGGAACGATGCAATAGCATACTAGAGATGCTCTCGAAGGATATGGGGCTTTGGCTTGAGAAGAAGTATAGCAAAATGGACAAAAGAGGGGCTGCCATGGGAAAAAGAAGAGGTAAGGAGAGGGAGTCACGCTCCAATAATTTACCATAGGCCATGGAAAAGTTACTTGAGGTAAAAGGGGACTAGGTAAAGGTGTGGTAAAAATTTAAGCTCAAGGGAAACAATGGATGGTGCCAAAGAAGCAAGTTTGGTAAATGGACACAAGGTGTTTGATGTAAGATAGGGATAGCAAATGGATTCCAGTTGCTATGAAACTTAATAGGATTACATGATAGGTCAAAATGAGCTTATGCACCAAAGTGAGGATTTGTTGGAGAAAATTTCCAATGTAGACTTGAAAACCCCAAGGAATAGGAAGAAGTTACTTTATGCATATAAAACCATGCAAATAAATTCCCACTAATCCACACCTTGGTGTGGTGGCATTGTTTGAGCATTAGAGCATGCCCAAAAAGTTTGTGATCAATTGGAGAAACTTTATAATGTAAAGTTTCGCAAAGCTAGAAATATACACACAAGGTTTTGAGGGGTTTGGGACAAGTTCTTCTATTCTCCTTGATGGACCACTTGGTGTGGATGAATTATTGGAGTATCAGAACATGTCCACCAAATTTGAGCACAATTGGAGACACTTTGTAATGTAGACTTGCTCAAATTTCGATGTTGACAGATAGGGTTTTGGAATTTTTGGGTGAATCAAATTAACGTGTATTGAGATGAAACTTGGAATGATCATCACATATATCATGTGTGACATGATAAAACTTTATTGGAATTTATTGAGCATATTTCTTATAGAAATATTCCAAAATCTTGAAATAGGCACAAAGGGTTTTGAAGGGGTTTGCCTAATACTTTGAACATTACCATGTGCTGAAACTCTTATATATGGTATATATATGTCCACTGAGTTTCCCTAAATTTTCTAAAATATTTTGAAAGCAATAAAAATATCTTTCCTTCATACGAGACCATTTCTCGCCTTAGAGAAAGGTATTTAAATAAAATAGTAAAATAACTTTTAAAATAATTATGTTGTGGTTTTGGGAAGCCATTCTGATAATGGGATTTAAAAATAATATTTTGTGAAAACTAAATTCCTAATTTGAGGACTTGTAGTGCAAATCCCAACTCACGGGGTTTTGAAAGCTTAAATGAAGGAAATGTTTTTTGGTCAAAATAATGTTTGGTAAAAATAGTTCCTGGTCCTATACACATGGCATGATCATTAGGCAAGGGTTTGGGTCAAGGAGGTGAGTCTGGAGAGTAGCAGGAACATTGGGATTTAAACACAAGCAACAAGTAATCAAGCAACAATCACATCAAGCATCACAAGAATTCACAAAAAAATTAATTGGTCCTAATTTTTGAGATAAGTTGATTTAGTTAGGAGAGTCAAACACATGGTGTGAGAGATAATGACACAGTCGCTCTATTAGCTATGCATATCATGATCTTGCATATCTTATGCCCAGGTCCTCGCAGGCCGAGGCCGCATCATTTTGAACAGGTCGTGGGTGTCACTATCTTGACATCCTCATTCCTTGATAAGGTAGGTTGTGTTGGATTTGTCTCGTCGCAGCGTTGCCAACCGTGTCTTCCAGGTACATGGGTGATCACTTGGAAACGTTGCATCCTGCCAGATTTTCCACGAGATTTAAGTAATCCATTGATCAGGGGCATAAGGGTGCTCGAGACCGTTGGCAAGTTTCGAAAGGATGAAGACGAGAGTTAAAGGAACAAGGGAGGTAGTGCTAAGGTAAAACCTTTGCATCCTTCAATGATTTCGGAGAGATGAGAAATATAGAGGTTTTGCAAGTAATTTTGAAGGGCCTGGAAAACAGTTTTTTCTTAACTAACGTCCATCTAACTAAGGATGGCTCTGGTACCAGCTCTGTTGGGACCCCGACTTATAAGTCGTGATCACCGAATGTACGTGCTCAGTGATCCTAGAGATCAATGCTCACTGAACACACAAAAACTGAATAACAAGAATCTTACATCCATAGATACCGTGTGATACTAATAATGACCATTATGGTCAGGTGTTACATAGATAGGGCCTTGAAGGCCAGCACACCAAACTCAACTAATAGAGAAAATCATGGTTGAAAGTGTGAACCCATGCCATAAGCCTTGACCTTCACGCATTCTGACTGGGAAGCGTCCTATCTCATAGGAACGTCACTAAGGTACTCTTCACCGTCTCCTGTTCTCTCTTACCTGGTCAATGAAATAACAAGTGGCAAGCCAATGAGTACTTTGAATGTACTCGCAAGCAACCCATGTTGTGTAACAAGGCAATAATGAAACATGATATAACACTGCTATGCTATTTTTGCGGATAGCATGTTTTCCTAGTGCAACAACACGGTCAAATACTTGGGCGACATGCTTCACAATGCATAATGGTAACCCAGAGAACAGATTACAAATATCAATATCAACTGAGGGTCGAACCTCCCATGTTCCCCCATCATTCCAAGTCACCTGACTTAGCTCGAGCATCGTGTTTCCCCATGTCACCATATTTTCCTCATACTAACCCCCCCCCCACACACACACACTTAGTTTATGCGGAAACAACTAGACGTAGTTTAAACAAGATTACCCAACTATACTTGACCGTGGACACGGCTATTCGAATAGTTTTAAACTCTCCAGAGGTTGCACGATGTACCAACAAGACTCGTGGAACTTCCGTGTCATCCACCACGAGCAGTATATAACATACCCGAGGTAAGCACCCGAACGATGCCTTTTCCATGGCTGCACTAAACAAAGAGTCCACTCGTTGGTGCCATCCCTCATGATGTACATCATACAAGCCTCGCTTTAGATCATATCATCCATAAGGACACGCAAGGGTGTGCCCGGAACTTGTAAAACAGCATGTTCGCCCTACCTAGCACGATCCCGTCATGGGAGTGACCACGTCACTCCCGCCACTAGTAATGTGGGCTCTCTGCTAGTATCGACCAACTTAATTAACAAATCCCCGTCCCATAAGGTGTATCGTGGTCGCACATGTAAGGTTGGGACGATCGACAAATCTTAAATCTAGTCCCATTTTCAAAACCACGCACACAAAACATTGCTTGATACACCACTTCTTTCTCAAGTGGTCATCCATCTCAACACCATCACCCTTGGGCATTAGTGGCACCCGACGGGATTTTTGAAAAGCCTTTGTAACACACTGATGATGAGTTGATGGATATACTTCTCGCCCCTCGGTTGTTACCCCAAGTGGAAGGTGGAGATGTAGTCAGCAGCAAATTTCCCTCACACAAAGACTGTAAGGTTTATCGAACCAGTAGGACTCCTAGGCTCAACAAGTAGGTGTCTACCACCATGAAGCTAGCAGAAGACGTAGACCTGCACACACAAGAAATAACTTTGCTCCCAATGAGTACAGAGAGGTTGTCAATCTCTCCGGCCTTGTAGTTTGCAAAGGATCAAAACACAAGCGGGAAGGTAATAGTGATTGCAACAGAAAGTAAATGAAAGCGGTAAAGATGGAGGTGTAAACAATGATGGTGATATGGACTGTAATCACATGATGTTCACTAGTGATGTCTCTCTCCCAAAAGACGATAAACAACTATGCTTGGGTAAACAAATAACAGTTGGGCAATTGACAGAATTATGATCGCACTTCAATGCTAATTATGCTCCTTGATAGTTAGAGGTTCAATAGTAATGGGCAGTAAACCAAGAAAAGTAAACCGTTTATTCATCAGCATCTACTTAATAATCATCCACCTTGAGGTATCTATCCAGAACACCTCTCCGATATTAAGTTGCGAACCCCACCCAAAGTGTAAACTCAAAGCAATGAACAACTACATTAACAAACTATGCGTAAGGTAAACAATCCTTGCAACCATGGTCACAAGCACCGTTGTTTTCTCCCTGGTGGAAACAAGCACATCCCCTAGTCTCATGTTTAGTCACTCAAGCTAGACATCGAGGGGCCCGAACCCACAATCATGCATAACGCTCCCTCTTGGAGTTACGATCTACTACTTGCCCAAAGCAATAAAAAGCAACGGAGAACATGCATGAATCACTAAGGAACATAATATAAAAGGATAATCAAATATATAACTCATAACAATCTGAACATAATCTCATAATCAAATATATGGCTTGATCATGTTGGGCAGCTCACATGGACTAACCATTGAAGCACAAGATTGGAGAGAAGACATCACATAGCTACTGGTCATGTACTCATGGTCCAAGGAGGACTACTCACGGCACGTCAGGGAAGCATCCATGGCAGTGGAGAAGCTCCCGGAGGTCAATCCTTCCTCTGGCAGGGTGCTGGGAAAAGGTCTCCTGACGCTCCCGATCTCGGAAGCGCTGCGGCGGCGGGACGATGGAGAAATTTGCAATTCCTGAAAGTCTATGAGGGTTTCCTCACGGTTCTCTAAATATAGGCCAAAGGAGGGTATCGGAGGAGGTGGGACCCACCAAGGCGACCTCTTGGCACGGCGTACGGCCTGGTCGAGCCAGCAAGCCGCCTGGGAGGCCCCTTGCCCCCCTCTGGCCCTCCTTCGGTGATCCCGAAGCTTCTGTTTCGCTGATTTTTTTCATATATTGTTCTAGATTTTTTAATATATTTTTCTGGATTTTTTCGGGCTTCGGAAAATTAGGTAAAAGCCCGTGCAAAATAGACATGAGCAGAAAGAAACTGGCACTCGGTGCACTGAGTTAGTAGGTTAGTCCAAATATGTGTAAAATGATATAAAAGTGTAGCAAAACATGTAACAATGTCACCCAAAAGATCATGGAACAAGAAGATATTATAGATACCGTTGGGGCGTATCAACATCCCCAACCTTAATTTCTGCTTGTCCTCGAGTAGATAAATGATAACATAATAATTTCTGTGGTGACATGCTAACACGCATATAAGAACTTCAAAGTAAATCAAGTTAGATATGCAATTCAAGTCAAGACAATAACAAGCACGAGTCTATATCTAGTATTGAATTTAGCAAAGTAAGAATATAAAGGTGCAAGAGTTCTCGCTGTCCGTGACTCAAATGTCTTCAAATGGTGTTTGTGTGCAAGAAGTGGGAGACGGGTTCAGAGATAAAATATATTTTTAATTGAGAACTCAATCTACTAAACCTCACACTTAGTCTTCTTCGGAATCTTATTTTGACTCATCCCTAGACCACTTGTCACGCACAAGTCAAAATGATCCTCTCCCTTTCGATTTTGAGCACTCATGCAATGAAGGAGCGTAAGCAATATATGTTGGCACTTAGGATGGCAAAATAGAATAATGATGGGGAAGGAAGACAAAAAGTTTGTGAAATGCTCACATCAATGAGGACAACCATAGGTGAGAGAAAGCCAAATGATAGATATGATGTGAGGAGTAGGGATTGCCATGTAATGGATGCACGTATGAGCTAAGGTAAGCTCTCCAATGGAACTAGTGGAGGTGCATCCAACTTTTTTGCTCATGAAGACCTAGAGCTTATTAGAGGAGGCTCATCATTGGAATATGCAAACCAAGTTCTATAGTGTAAGGGTCCCCACATAGTTATGCATGAATGCTAATCTCTATGTAGTACCAATATAGTAATGGAGTACGAGTGTGGATCTTTCAAAAGGAATAGTAGTGTTGCCCCCTTCTTTCTTTTTTTCTTATTTTTTTCTCTTTTTTTTTATTTTTTGTGGCCTCTTTGGCTCTTTCTTTTTATCTCTCATTTGTCCTCTTTGGTATCTTTTATTTTATCCACTTTGGGATCTTTTCCTCTCTTAAGGGCAACACTCTATGTTTTACATGAATAGAAAGAAAAATCATCACACTTTATAAAAAGTACTCAACATAAAGACAAGTGAAAACTATCATGATGTATGCAAATGTATGTCTCTGCTAGTGTAGCAGGATATGCAATGATACTAGCGCATCATGTAGTAGTAATGCGGGCAAGGCCCAACTATCATGCGACTCTATGATCAAGCAAAAGCATGTATGACATGAATACCAAGTCATGAGATGATGGATGTTGCATGGCAATGTATATTGGAAAGGCTATGGAAATGCCTTAGTAGGTAGGTATGGTGGATGTTTTGAGGAAAGATATAATGAGGCTTATGTATGACAGAGCGTATCATGCCATGGTTTTGGATGCACCGGCGGAGTTTGCACCAACTCCCAATGTGAGAAAGGGTAATGCACGGTACCGAATGGGCTAGCAAAATATGGATGGTGGAAATGCCAACAATCGAATGATCACATTAATCCGAAGAACTCATACACTTATTATCGGCAACTCTCTATCTAGTGAGGAAATTCAGAAAGAGACAAGTACCCCGAGGACGAATGTCTTGGGGTTTGGTTATGCTTGCGCATCCTCGACTCCTGGTAACATGAGGGTACTCTATATATTCCAACCCTTACAGAGGTTAGCAATGAATTTCGTAGCTAGAGTTCTCAACTAATTTTTAGTTTTTGAAAAACACACGGATTTCCCAAAATAGGACACCTATCACTAATAGGCTCAAGATCTTGGCACCAATAGTCCAAACACTACTCAAATCAATACCTCAAAACTATTGCAGGTTACTACTATACTTAAATAGCAACCTCAGTTACCTACTCATGCAAGACACACAACTCATTGCAACGAGCCAACTCTCTAAACAAGATATGCATGATAACTCAAGAGAGTTCCAAAATCAACCTAAATAAAAGCTCTTAAAAATATAAGCATGAAAACTAAGAGCTAAGCATGACAGTAGCTACGAAAAGATGAAGAACACACAAAAACGATAAGCATGAAAAGCTATGTTGTGTTCTATAGTGGAATGGAGCGTGTTTCTCTCCAAAACAAGGTAGGATAGGTTCCAACTTGTTATAACCATCAAACAAAACTAAAACAAACTAAAAAGAAAATAGCGGATGCTCCAAGTATAGCACATATCATATGAAGTGATAAAAATATAGCATGGAGATGGACAAACTGATGATTGTTGATAGAGAAGGGGATGCACGGGGGCATCCCCAATCTTAGACGCTTGAGTCTCCTTGAATATTTCTTGGGATGCATGGGGGCATCCCCAAGCTTTAGCGTTTGACACTCCTTTATCTTCTTTCATCATCTCTCCTATCGCGTACTTGAAAACTCCCTTCATACAAAACTCATCATAAGCTAATTAGAGTGGTTAGTTCCCTTAATAAAATAATTCAATACCTGCTGGAAATAAAGATTTACATGAAAATCGATAGCTTCTTATGAATTCCAAAGGGTTTTTGCAAATAAAAATCATTCTTAGGATTTCGCAAAAGAACGAAAACACAAAACATGGTAGAATCTGTGAAAAACAGAACAACAGGTACTAAATAATTTATTCGGGGTACTTCTGCAACTCACATTAAAAAACTCAGAACTGATGTCAGAAAGGAAATTATATAGAGCATATTGTCATAAAAATTCAGATCAAAAAGATTACCTAGTGACTTCAGCGATATTTTCCGTCAAGCAAATAGAATCTGTTTCTGGACAACATGTCACAACTTTTGAACTTTCTTGCAATCAGAGGCTATAACTTGGCACAAAGCTAAAAACTAAAGATACAATGATGTTGGTACAGTAGTAACACACATCAAGACCACTAAAACAGAAAGTAAAAAACAAACTGGGTTGCCTCCCAACAAGCGCTTTCTTTTATGCCTTTGAGCCAGGCACAATGCAAGACGATCAAGTGTTATCAACTCCAAAAAAATAACTTGCCCGTGTAACAGATTGATAAGGTAACTTAATCTTCTTTCTAGGGAAGTGTTCCATTCCCTTTTAATAGGAAATTGGAATTTCATAATTCCCTCTTTAATGTCAATGATAGAACCAACGGTGCGGAGAAAAGGACATCCCAAAATATTTGGACATGAAGGATCACATTCAATGTCCATAATAAGAAAATCAACGAGCACATAATTATCATTGACAATAATAAGAACATCATAAATTCTCCCTAAAGCTTTCTTTATGGAAGAATCAACAAGACGAACACCAAAAGAACAAGTATAAAAAGGTTTCCAATCAAGCATATCATACATTCTTTTAGGCATAACGGAGGCACTAGCTCCAACATCACACAAAGAAAAGCAAGAGATATTATTCAATTTTATTTTGACCATAGGATCCCAACCATCTTCTATTTTTCTAGGAATAGAAGTCTCTAGCTGAGCTTCTCCTCCCTAACTTTGATAAGAGCATTGGTAATATGCTCGGTGAAGGCAATATTGAGTGGACTAGTGTGGGGGTCTTTAGCCATTCTTTGCAAAAAAGGTTATGACTTCGGAAAGACTACAATTGTCAAAATCAATGTTACTACCATTAATTAAAGTGGTAGTAATGTCATCTAAGCTCATTTTTTTGGTAGTCTCTAAATTCATAGGACCTTCTTGTCCTATGATTGAGGTATTAGAATCACCATTAATAGGTCCATTGTGACTAGGAGTGCGATGGGTGCTAAAGGTTTGAGGTCCTCAACAACTTGTATAGTAGCAATGGTAGTGTGTGTAGGAAGGCTCTTAATTCTCTCTTCCTCTTCCTTTTATCTAGCCCATCTCTCTTTATGTTTGGCTAGCATTCTTATGTTCTCATTAATTTGGACTTGGATAGCATTCGTGGGTGTGTTGTTCCTTTCCTCAAGTGGGGAAGTTCTAATCTTGAGCATCTCTACATCATAAGCTATGTTGTCCACCTTGAAAGAGAGACTATCTATTTTTTCTAGTTCCTCTTCTACACTCTTGTTGAAGGCTTTTTGAGAAGTGATAAAATCCTTCAACATGCTCTGTAATTCATAAGTGGAGTTTTTGGTGCTAGGATAATTGTTGTTGTTCCCATAGTTGTTGGATGGAAACTGTCTAGGATTTCTACCAAAAATACTCCTATAAGCATTGTTATTGAAGTTGTTCCTAGAAATAAAACTAACATCCACTTTCTCTCTTTATTGAGCAACCAAAGAATTTAAAGGCACATCATGAGGACCAATAGGATATTGCTTAGTAAGTAGAGTCATGATCATGTCAACCTTATCATTAAGGGAGGAGATCTCCTCAACAGAGTTTACCTTCCTACCTATTGGAGCTCACTTAGTGTGCCATTGAGAATAATTTGTCATCATCTCATCCAATAGCTTTGTGGCAGCACCAAGTGTAGTTTACATAAAGGTTCCTCCCGCGGCCGAGTCTAACAGATTCCGCGAGGTAAAGTTCAATCCTGCATAAAAAGTTTGGATAACCATCCAAGTAGTCAAACCATGAGTAGGGCAATTCTTAACAAGAGATTTCATACGTTCCCAAGCTTGAGCAATATGTTCATTATGCAATTGTCTAAAATTAATAATGTTACTCCTCAACTGGATAATCTTAGAAGGCGGGTAATACTTCCCAATAAAAGCATCTTTGCACTTGGCCCAAGAATCTATGATATTCCTAGGCAAAGATTGAAACCACACTTTAGCTCCTCCTCTCAAGGTGAAAGGAAAAAAGCTTAAGTTTAACAATTTTTCCATCTTCTTCTTGATATTTTTCATATCACAGAGCTCAACAAAATTGTTCAAGTGCAAGGCAGCATCATCTCCAGCACCGGAGAATTGATCTTGAATAACTAGGTTCAGCAGAGCAGGTTTAATCTCATAGGACGTGGCCTCAGTGGCAGGAGCAGCAATAGGAGTGCACATAAATTCATTGTTGTTGTGACTAGTGAAGTCACACAACTTGGTGTTCTCAGTGGAACCAATAGCAGCGGAAACAAGCAAGAGCAAAGCAACTAATTTTTTGTGGTTTTTGGTATAGGACTCTAAAGCAAAAACTAGAAAGCAAACGAACGAGACTAAAAAGCAAAGGTAAAAGATATTGTGCAACTCCCCTATCTTGAAGACTGGAGTCCCCAAGAATGGCGCCAGAAATTCGCTTGATGACGAGTTGATGGATATACTTCTCGCCCCTCGTTGTTACCCCAAGTGGAAGGTGGAGATGTAGTTAACAACAAATTTCCCTCACACACAAATTGTAAGGTTTATCGAACCAGTAGGAATCCTAGGCTCAACAAGTAGGTGTCTCCCACCCTAAAGCTAGCACAAGACATGGACCTGCACACACAATAAATAACTTTGCTCCCAACGAGTACAAAGAGGTTGTCAATCTCTCTGGCCTTGTAGTTTGCAAAGGATCAAAAAACAAGCGGGAAGGTAATAGTGATTGCAACAGAAGAGTAAATGAAAGCGGTAAAGATGCAGGTGTAAACAATGATTGTGATATGGACCGGAGTCACATGATGTTCACTAGTGATGTCTCTCTCCCAAAATACGATAAATAACTATGCTTGGGTAAACAAATCACAGTTGGGCAATCACTAAAGGAATCAGACTCTTTGCCGTGTGCCATAACGGACGAGAAAGAGGTGATCCACCGACGGCAAAGGTCTTTGCCGTCAGCCTCCTGTCGGCAATGTTCCTACGACTACTTTCGACGGCATATGACCTTCTTTGCCGTCAGTCTGCCTTAAGCGGACGACAAAGGTCTTTGCCATCAACCTCTGGCACCGAGCCTACGGCAAACATGCTTAGACGGTAGCCAACACGCAATGCCTCCGTTAGGTCTAACAGAGGCTTTGCCGTCTGCCTTACTCCCTACCTTTGTCGTCTGCCTCCCTCCCTCTCTTTGTCGTCGGCCTCCCTCCCTCTCTTTGTTGTTTGCCTCCCTCCGTACCTTTGCTGTCTGCCTAACTCCCTCCTTGTCATCTGCTTCTATGGGCCAGCACAGACTCTTTGTCGTCCGCCTCCCGAGGCAGCGGACGGCAAATAGCCCATATGGCAAGCTGCTGCTACCCCAGGTTGTAGAGGTGGGTGCCACGTGGCACCTTTGCCGTCAGCTTCCTGATGGCAAAGGCCTTTGCCATCAGCTGGCAGACAGCAAAGATCCCATATTGTCACTTTTTTTTATTTTTTCTATTTCACATCACATATATATATAATTCATAGCACATATATGATATATAGGTCACAACACAGATATGATATACATATAAAGTTCATCAATGCCATTTGTTCATCAATGTACATCCCATATATCGAAAGAACCAACATATACAAAGTTTCATCCATATATACATATACATATAGTTCCACATTGTTCATCAACTCAAATGAAAACTTACAACTAAAGCAAACCAATGCCAGCTTCCATGCATGTAGTACATCCAATGTGCAAAATAGGAATAAGAAAGTCAGAGGAAGAAGAAGAACAACATATATATGACAAATAAGCTAAATTAAAGAATAAAGAGAAGAAGCAAGAAGAGAATAAGGAGAAGAAAAACAAGAAGAAGGAGGAGGAGGAGGAGGAGGAGGAGAAGAAGGAGAATGAGGAGGAAAAGAAGAAGAAAAGAAGAAGAGAAGAAGAAGGAGAAGGAGAAGGGCCTTCTCCTTCTCCTCTTCTTCTTCTCATCCTCCTTCTTCTCCTTATCCTTCTCTTCTTTTTCTCTTCTTCTTCTTCTTCTTCTTCTTCCTTTTCATTTTTCCTCTTCTCCTCTTATTGGAGATAAATTATCTAACTATGTAGTTTTTGGATCTAAATGGGCTAATTATGTCATTATAGAGGAAAACAAGCTAACTATATAATATTAATGAGCTAACCAAGGTTCTTATGACATTTTGAGATTATAATGTCTTTTAGCAGCTTAATTAGTCATTTTAATGATCTAACCAAGGTTCTTACGATGTTTTTAGCTAACTAAGGTAATTATGTCATTTTGGATGATAATAAGCTAAGTATGTCTTTGTTGGAGAAAATAAGCTAAATTGAAGAAGAAAGAGAAGCAAGAAAAGAAGAAGGAGAAGCAAAAGAAGAAGGAGAAGGAGGAGGAGAAGAAGAAGAACAGAAGTAGAAAAGAAGAGGAGAAGAATAAGGAGAAGAAGAAGGAGAATATGGAGGAGAGAACAAAAAGGAGAAGAAGAAGGAGAATAAGGAGGGCTCCTTCTCCTTCTTCTCCTCCTTCTCCTTCTTCTCTTCTTCTTCTCCTCATCCTTCTTCTCCTTCTCCTTATCTTCTTTTTCTATTCTTCTTCTTATTCTTCCTTTTCATTTCTCCTCTTCTCCTCTTCATGGAGCTAAATTAGCGAACTATGTCTTTTTGGAGCTAAATGGGCTAATTATGTCATTTTAGAGGAAAACAAGCTAAGTATATAATATTAATGAGCTAACCAAGGTTCTTATGCCATTTTAAGCTTATAATGTATTTTAGGAGCTTAATTAGTCATTTTAATGAGATAACCAAGGTTCTTATGATGTTTTTACCTAACTAAGATAATTATGTCATTTTGGAGGATAATTTGCGAAGTATGTCTTTGTTGGGGAAAATAAGCTAAATTGAAGAAGGAAGAAGAGAAGAAGGAGAAGAAAAAGAAGAAGAAGAAGTATGAGGAGAAGAAGAATAAAAGAAGAAGAAGAGAAGAGGAGAAGAAGAAGGAGAAGAAGAAGGAGCATAAGGAGGAGAGAAGAAGAAGGAGAAGAAGAAGGAGAAGAACGAGGGCTCCTTCTCCTTCCTCTCCTCCTTTTCCTTCTTCTCTTCTTCTTCTCCTCCTCCTCCTTCTCCTTCTCCTTCTCTTCTTTTTCTCTTCTTCTTCTTGTTGTTCTTCTTCCTTTTCATTTCTCCTCTTCTCCTCTTCTTGGAGCTAAATTAGCTAACTATGTCTTTTTGGAGCTAAATGGCCTAATTATGTCATTCTAGTGGAAAACAAGCTAAGTATATAATATTAATGAGCTAATCAAGGTTCTGATGCCATTTTGAGCTTATAATATCTTTTAGGAGCTTAATTAATCATTTTAATGAGCCAACCAAGGTTCTTATGATGTTTGTACCTAACTAAGCTAATTATGTCATTTTGGAGGATAATTAGCTAAGTATGTCTTTGTTGTGGAAAATAAGCTAAATTGAATAAGAAAGAGAAGAAGCAAGAAGAGAAGAAGGAGAAGAAAAAGAATAAGGAGATGGAGGAGGAGAAGAAGAAGAAAAGAAGAATCAAAGAAGAGGAGAAGAAGAAGGAGAATAAGAAGGAGAAGAAGGAGGGCTCCTTCTCCTTCTCCTCCTCCTTCTCCTTCTTCTCTTCTTGTTCTCCTCCTCCTTCTTCTCCGTCTCCTTCTCTTATTTTTCTCTTCTTCTTCTTCTTCTTCCTTATTTTCATTTCTCCCCTTCTCCTCTTCTTGGAGCTAAATTAGCTAACTATGTCTTTATGAGCTAAATGGGCTAATTATGTCATTTTAGAGGAAAACAAGTTTAGTATATAAAATTAATGAGCTTACCAAGGTTCTTATGCCATTTTGAGCTTATAATGTCTTTTCGGAGCTTAATTAGTAATGAGATAACCAAGGTTTTTATGATGTTTTTACCTAACTAAGCTAATTATGTCATTTTGGAGGATAATTAGCTAATTATGTATTTGTTGGGGAAAATAAGCTAAATTGAAGAAGAAAGAGAAGAAGCAAGAAGAGAAGAAGGATAAGACAAAGAAGAAGGAGAAGGACGAGGAGAAGAAGAAGAAAAGAAGAGGAGAAGAAGAAGGAGAAGAAGAAGGAGAATAAGTAGGAGAGAATAAGAAGGAGAAGAAGAAGGAGAAGAAGGAGGGCTCCTTCTCCTTATTCTCCTTCTTCTCCTTCTTCTCCTTCTTCTCTTCTTCTTCTCCTCCTCCTTCTTCTCCTTGTCCTTCTCTTCTTTTTCTCTTCTTCTTCTTCTTCTTCCTTATTTTCATTTCTCCTCTTCTCCTATTCTTGGAGCTAAATTAGCTAACTATGTATTTTTGGAGCTAAATGGGCTAATTATGTCATTTTAGAGGAAAACAAGCTTAGTATATAATATTAATGAGCTAACCAAGGTTCTCATGCCATTTTGAGATTATAATGTCTTTTTGGAGCTTAATTAGTCATTTTAATGAGCTAACCAAGGTTCTTATGATGTTTTTACATAACTAAGCTAATTATGTCATTTTGGAGGATAATTAGCTAAGTATGTCTTTGTTGGGGAAAATAAGCTAAATTGAAGAAGAAAGAGAAGAAGCAAGAAGAGAAGAAGGAGAAGAAAAAGAATAAGGAGAAGGGGGAGGAGAAGAAGAAGAAAAGACGAAGAAAAGAAGAGGAGAAGAAGAAGGAGAAGAAGAAAGAGAATAAGGAGGAGAGAAGAAGAAGGAGAAGAAGAAGGGGAAGAAGGAGGGCTCCTTCTCCTCTTCTCCTTCTTCTCTTCTTCTTCTCCTCCTCCTTCTTCTCTTTCTACTTCTGTTCTTTTTCTCTTCTTCTTCTTCTTCTTCTTCTTCTTCTTCCTGCTTTTCATTTCTCCTCTTATCCTCTTCTTGGAGCTAAATTAGCTAAGTATGTATTTTTGGATCTAAATGGGCTAATTATGTCATTTTAGAGGAAAACAAGCTAAGTACATAATATTAATGAGCTAACCAAGGTTCTTGTGCCATTTTGAGCTTATAATGTCTTTTAAGAGCTTAAATATCATTTTAATGAGCTAACCAAGGTTATTATGATGTTTTTACCTAACTAAGTTAATTATGTCATTTTGGAGTATATTTAGCTAATTATGTGTTTTTTGGGGAAAATAAGCTAAATTGAAGAAGAAAGAGAAGAAGCAAGAAGAGAAAAAGGAGAAGAAAAAGAAGAAGGAGAAGGAGGAGGAGAAGAAGAAGAAAAGAAGAAGAAAAGAAGAGGAGAGGAAGAAGGAGAAGAAGAAGGAGAATAAGGAGGAGAGAATAAGAAGGAGAAGAAGAAGCAGAAGAAGGAGGGATCCTTCTCTTTCTTCTCCTCCTTCTCCTTCTTCTCTTCTTTTCTTCTTCTTCTCCTCCTCCTTCTTCTTCTTCTCCTTCTCCTTCTCTTCTTTTTCTCTTCTTCTTCTTCTTCTTCTTCCTTCTTTTCATTTCACATCTTCTCCTCTTCTTGGATCTAAATTAGCTAAGTATGTATTTTTGGAGCTAAATGGGCTAATTATTTCATTTTAGAGGAAAACAAGCTAAGTATATAATATTAATGAGCTAACCTAGGTTCTTATGCCATTTTTAGCTTATTATGTCTCTTTGGAGCTTAATTAGTCATTTTACTGAGCTAACCAAGGTTCTTATGATGTTTTATCTAACTAGGCTAATTATGTCATTTTGGAGGTTAATTAGCTAATTATGTCATTTTGGGGGAAATAAGCTAAATTGAAGAAGAAAGATAAGAAGAAAGAAGAGAAGGAGAAGAAGAAGGAGAGAAGAAGAAAAAGAGAAGAGAAGAAGAAGGAGAAGAAGGAGGGCAGAAGAAAAAGAAGGAGAAGAAGGAGGGCTCCTTCTCCTTCTTCTCCTCCTTCTCCTTCTTCTTCTCTTCTTCTTCTTATTCCTTCTTTTCATTTTTACAATTTCAATTGAGATTATTATGTCATTTTGGAGGTAAATTAGCTAAGTTATGAAACTAGTGGTTTCACTAACCATTTTGGAGCTAAATTAGCTAAATTATGAAACTAGTGGTTTCACTAACCATTTTTCCTAGTAGAAATAAAGTAGGAGCTTATTATGTCATTTTGGAGAAAACTTACCATAGTGGTCATCAAGGAGGAGAAACACCAGGGTTGCTCGCGTCAGCTTCATTTGGAGATGGTTGCCTTGGCGAAGGGTCGTGCGATGCCACTCGGGAGTTATTCTGCAGAAAAGATATTTTGCAATGTCTCAGTTAACATGATGACACACAATTGTTAATACTAGTTTATAATGGCCATTGAAATGAAACTCACCGTGCCAATCACAGAGAAGACGGGCATCAGCGGAGGGGCTTGACCGGTCCTCTCGTACATAGACTGCACATTCGGTTTTGAAGAGTCAGTCGTATTAGTTAGTAATGAAACAGACATTACACACATGATTGGGTTAATGTGAAAAAGAAACTTACCACAATAAGCTCGTACATGGCCAGGTGAGCCGCCTCATTCCGGGCGCTCTCCTCCTCAATCAACCGAGCCATGGTACGGTCCCTGTCCTCAAGAGCAGCCTGAAGAGTAGCCTGGCTTGTCGCTCTCTCTTTCTCAAGAGCAACCTCAGTTGCCGCTCACTCTTTCTCAAGAGCAGCCTCGTTTGACGCTCTCTCTTTCTTAAGAGCAAGCTGCAACACCATTCCTCGTTACCACACTAATGATCGATGGCCACACACACAATGAAATGGACTAATGATCGATGGCCACACACACAATGAAATGGATGAAAGTTTTCTGAGTCCATACAACTAACCTCGATGGCAAGATCGACTGGCCGTGGACGAGGCGTTATCTATGGACAGGAGCTCGACTGGCGCGCCTTGATCTCCGGGAGAGTGAGTGGACATCGAGGCATATTATCCCATCTCCAATGGCTATCGAGCCATGGGGCCTCCCGCCACCAGATATCATCACCAGCTCTGGATCCAAAGGTTCCTGGCTCGGGTTAAAGTCCTCCCCTTTCCAAGCCTTCCCCGTGTAACTATATTTCACGACCTTGTGGTGGGATGAGATGTTGGTGAAGTTATTTGGATCATCCAGGCCAGACTCATAGAATGCCTTCGCCTTCTTGTATGAGGCGGTATGAGCCATGCCATAAAGGTCGTACAACTCTGCCATCTCCGTCTTATTGTGATGCGCCTAAAAGAGAGGAACAAAGTATTACTAAGGGGCTCAAGCTAGCATGAAGAATGAATTGCATGAATCATGAAGCAAACCACATACCTAGTTTCGTCCGAACTGAAGTAAGTTGGCGCTGCCTTGATGGTGTGGCACACCAACCATTTGGCTATGCCGATCCTTCGCATTGTCGTGGACGGCTCGCCAGTTACCTGTGCACCACTCATCCACCAACGCCTCCCAACAATCCATCTTATCCGCACACCATCTCGGGGGGCACCTATAAGTTATTAGAAAGAATTTTGAGTGCTACGCCTATGAACCAAATCAAGAAAACTACGTACAAGGCCTTAAGAATAGGTAATTACCTTCATGTACTGCTCCTTCTTCAGATACTTTCCGCGGCACTCCATCTTCTGCTTCTTAATATCACGCGTGGCGTAGTAGTCTCGAATGGCCTGCGGCCGAGCCTCGTGGCGTAAGTTCTGTAATAACCGCCTACACTCGGCCTCGATAACCTTGGCCACCTCCTCCTCATATCCCTCTTGACACCTATAGAAGGTCTGCAATCAAATGAGACAACACCGATTAGTACAATAATTAGCTATATTATTAATTTTAGATTGTGTAAAAGGATAATTTACCCAAAAGTTGTTTATCACCATCTCGGTCCTCGTGTGGCACAAGACACCATCTATAATCTCCTCCAGCGGGGCCTGTGCAACCTGGTAGTGCTCCGAGGTAAATCCTAGTGTAAGAACCGGACCCTCACCAGGCAACGTGACAAACCCCGGGAAATTTGCCTGGCAAAGCACACCAAGGATGCTTTTTGGCTTGCAGACTCCACCAGGGTCTTTCCATCCCCTATAGTATGATAAGTTAAACGCATTAGATATTTGAAGAAACTTGAAGGCAGAAGGTAAAAAAAGAGTAAATGTACTTACCTATCCCCTTCAGGCTTAATCATCGGCCTCTGCTCGCGGGTAGCCGGCACAACCGGGAGACGTGTACTACCACGCTTGTACACGGTGGCCCCGTCCGCTTGCACGTCGCCCTCACTATCCGTAGACTCATCCCCGCCATCAACGGAACAGCCACCCGGACCCTCGGTACAATCCGACACCTCGGTCCGATCCGGCCAGGCACCCCATACGGACCTCTCCACGTCGGGCGAAGCGTGTGTGGCAGGAGTCTCCTGGGACGTAGACTCAGGAACCGGAGTCTCGTGGGCCGAAGGCACCTCGACCCGAGGCTGATCCTAGACCGTAGTCTCATGGGCCGAATGCCCGTCCACCCGAGGCTCCTGGACCGGAGTCCTCGTAGCCTCCTCTGCAGACGGGTCCACAATAGTAGTCATATGCTCGGGTGAATGAGCTCATGGTGGTGGCGAGGATGGCACAACAGTCCGCCTACCTCTTCCGCGGCCACCACCTCTCCCTGCACCCTTCCCCTTCCTCCCTACCCGATCAACACCTCTCCCAATGGGTAATGCCGCGGACGAAGAAGCACCCACGGGTGGGGTCGTCAAACTGTCTGCCAAGGTTCTACATAGAGATAGGGGTGGAATGGAAGTACCACCCCTCGTACGGGCCATCAAAGAAGAACCCGTCGAGCGATCTAGACCCGCGCCCACCATCTTTCAACACATGCTGACCTGCCATGATAAAGATTAAAGGAAATTAGTACAACATAAAAAATTTGAATAACTAACATGAATAATAATATGTACATATATAATTTAAGTTGGGAATCTTACAAACTAATAATCATCATCAATAAATGCATCATCATCATCAGTATCACACATGTCTTCATGAATGACGTGCACATCGGGTTCAACGGCATGAAGTTGTGGAAGGCCTTTCTGTAATCGGTCAAGCATTGACAGGTCATCCGCATCAGTAACCTCTTCTAGTTCCAGCTCTACTGGTTCCGGCTCAGGGTTGAAGTCGGATTCATTGTCGCTGTCTATTTCCATGTTCTGGGTTGAAGCATGGCGGTTCTTGAAATGTTTCTTGGAAAGACATGTTTCATGGAAGAATTCTCCATTAGATGTGTCTGGGTTAATGTGAGGTTCATAATCATGTTCATTTGGGGGAGGTGGTCTAACACGTGGCGGCACTTCATAAACAACATACCACCTTCCAGATTCTTATCAGTTTGGCATGTCCACGGTAGATAGAAAACTTGGGTTGCCTGTTCAGCTGTAATATAGACATCGGGAACATCTAAATGGGTGTTAGCATTGATTTCGATTAGTCCTATATGTTCATGAGTCCTTCTAGTCTCCTTCGGCTAGAACCAATAACATTTGAAGACTATGATGTTCGGTGGGTTTTCACCATAGAATTGAAGTTCATAAATTGCTTCAACTCTTGCATAATACTTGATACCACCTTCACCGTTAGCAGAGACACCACAATTTCTAGATTTTCGGTCGCGCATAGATTGCTCTTTGCCAAATGAAAGGACCTTATAGTCAAAACCATTAGCGTCTTGTCTCAATTCGGCGTCCATAGACTCTGAATTAGCCTACAAGTTTAATACGAAATGATTTTTGCATTAGCCGAAAGTTAGACCAAGAAATGAAATGGTCCTATATTGATAATTACCGTTTGTTTGAACCAAGAGATGAAACCGGGATAGCCGCCTCCATGCTTTGCCATAAGCGCATACTCTTCGACGGAATTATTTTGGTTTACCGCTCCATCCGAGAATTTGGCGACGTATCGACTGTATGAAATATCCGGGAATAAGAGCAGTTCAAAGGAATTAGAAGTTATGGAAAAATGTGCCGAGAACTTACTCGATGTCGGCCGCACTTCTGTTAGGTTGTTGAAGATATACAATGAAATGTTTCGCCATTCTTCGACATCCAACGTTATTGGTTTCGAAGCACCGGCTGGTGCGAGCTTGCCTTTGAATAGGCTGAGGTTGGATCCACCTTTTTTAGTGTTTGTGTCATTGTACCGAGGCTTCAGATTATGCAAATGATGATTTCTGGCTTCGTAGTGTGCTGTCACAAAGTTTGCCACCTCCTCAGTAATGAATGCCTCAGTCATCGATGCTTCAATTCTACGCTTATTTTTACATTTAGCTCGAAGCGTCTTCTGCATTCTCTAAGTTGCATAGCACCAACGATTTTGCATGGGCCCACCCAATCTTGCCTCGGTCGGTAGAGGTAAAATCAAATGTTGCATTGGATTAAAGAAGCCCAGCGGAAAGATCTTCTCTAACTTGCACAACAACTCCAGTGCAAACTCCTCCATGTCATCTATCACGTGAGGCGACAATTCTTTCGCAAAAAGAACACAGAAGAAATAGCTCAGCTCCGCCAGTACTAGCCATTCATCCTCAGGAATAAAGCCACGTAACATCACCGGCATTACCCGCTCAAGCCATATGTGCCAATCATGACTCTTGAGTCCAAAGATTTTTAATTTGTCAAGACTCGCTGCCCTCTTTAGATTCGCTGCATACCCATCGGGGAACATCAAGTGCATTTTGACCCACAAGATAATTTCCCTCATAGCTAGCCTTCCAAGATTGAACCACGCCTTTGGCTTCGACCACTTCTGCTTTCCTTTGCCGTCTCGCATGTTTTGTAACGGACTGTGACATAGTGTCTCTTGAGCGACTCTATCCTTAGTATTATCCTTTGTGTTCCCATCTATGTCGAACAATGTACCAAAAATAGCCTCTCCGATATTCTTTTCAGTGTGCATCATGTCGATATTGTGTGGAAGAAGGAGGTCTTTGAAGTAAGGCAGATCCCACAAGCATGGCTTGTGAGTCCAGGCGTGTTTTGAATTATACCCCTTGAAATACACTGGATGCTCTGGATCAGGATCGAGAGCGTTTAACTGATCCAGGATCTGTTGGCTTGTCAATGCCGGAAGTGCCAAGTTTTTGACAACTTTACCTTTGGTAAAGTTCTTCTTGTCTTTTCTGAACTGATGGTCAGGATCCACGAACTGTCTATGCAAGTCAAAGCAAGAATACTTTCAACCCTCCTGCAACCAATGAAACTGAAGAGCTGCCATGCATGTGGGGGCGGGAACCTTCCATGCATACACCATCCAGAGAATAGCGCATACGCCGGCAAGTCATGCATAGAGTACATGTATCACACATGCATTTTGAAGTTTTCTTTTCTAGCGGCATCGTATGTCTTGCCCCCATTATCCCAAGCTTCTTGCAATTCATCCTTAAGCGGCTGCATGTACACATTCATATTCTTCCACGGATAATTGGGACCTGGAATTATCAACATCAGAAATATGTTATTTCTTTGCACAATCTGCCCGGGGGAGATTGAGTGGAATGAAAAATATAGGCCAACTACTGTAATGGGTTGTCATCATGCTGAAGGGATTAAAACCATCTGTGGCGATGCAAACTCGAGGATTCCTTGTATCTTCCACTTTATCCTCATGCAATCCATCAAAACGTTTCCACGCTTCCCCATCCGATGTGTGTACCACCATCTTATTCCCATCTGCATCTAGTTCGGTTCTTTTGCCCATTTTGTGCCATGTCATCTGTCGGGCTGTCTCATCGATCATGAAAAGACGTTGAAGCCTTGGTATGATTGGCATATACCAAAGAATACTAACTGCGATTTTGGTCTTCCTCTTATCACCCATACCGTTGTCTACCACAAGATACATGCAAGACTCGCAATTGGGACAATAGTCCAAGTGTGCATACTTCTTCCTAAATAAGACACATCCTTTCTCACATGCATCTATATTCTCATAGGGCATCTTAAGTACACGAAGTATTTTGTCCGACTGGTACAGGTTTGCAGGCTTGACATGGCCTTTGGGTAGAAAGCGTCCAAATAGTGTCATCATGACGTCGTAGCATTCTCTTCCGAAGTTGAACTAAGCCTTCAGAGCCATTACTTGTGCAATGGCATCCAGCTGACAAAGCTCAGTGTGCTCGTGGAGAGGACGTTTTGAAGACTCCAACATTTCATAGAAGGCCTTTGCAGATTCCTCCATCTCATCTTCCGAATCCCGAGCATCATCAAAGTCTTGCACCATGTCTTTGATCCCGGTACCATGCTCGTTGGTGCGACGATGAACCACCTCAGCTCTGGTGCGTTGTATAGACTCACCATGAAATGTCCAAACTGTATAATTAGGCTTAAAACCCCTCCTCTGCAGGTGTTTAATCATTACA
The DNA here is from genome assembly GCF_904849725.1 of Hordeum vulgare subsp. vulgare. Classification (NCBI taxonomy): domain Eukaryota; kingdom Viridiplantae; phylum Streptophyta; class Magnoliopsida; order Poales; family Poaceae; genus Hordeum; species Hordeum vulgare. The sequence goes on along the minus strand of NC_058524.1, from coordinate 331,420,670 downwards.
ACCTCTGTCCTCTTTTTATAGTTGTTGCATTCAGGACAAGGGGACAAGTTTGTTTCCTGGCCATTTTCAAATGCGGCTTTCACAAACTCCTTGGTCTTTAGAAACGATTCTTTCGTCATCTCTTTCTGACTAGGGTGACTGGTGTACATCCACGCACGATCACTCATCTTGCCTAGTTACTAAACACACAAGAAATATATTTATATATGATTCAACATATATATTCATCAGTTAATCAAGTTCGCCAGTTTTATTACGTCCATCAACCTACACGCTAATAGGTAAAGATAGGTCCTAATACCACCCGAGTATGTGTAGATTGGGTTCAATTTCCCATGCTCTGCTCCGGACCCAACGCAAAATTTCGACAGCACCTCCACGTTGTTCTCCTCATACACGTCTCTTCAATAAAGAGAGAGGATGCGTATCCGAAGAACAACAGGGAGGCACTGATGAAATTATGCACCGGATCCGGAACAAAGAATATGGGAAAACAAACCCAATCTTCACATACTCGGGTTGTCCATGGATAACGTTGGACAATTCGGAAGAATCACGGTTATAAATATATGCAAATGCATGCATATTTATAACTGTAACCCTTTCAAACGGGAGACGGATAATGGTCACGCATACTGATAAATTAATTTACCTATATCTAGCAAGTTTCATCCGAACACCGACATAGAGCAAATGAAGGGGCGAGGATGAGATGACATTAGTACTCACCCACGAATGCAGGGGCAGAGCTCGTAGAACGCACGAGGAGGTATTCGCACAGCAGACCTCACAGCGACGGGACAACTTCCACATGTAAATGCACCCGATCAACACAAATATTTTGTGTTCACCAATAAAATCAAAAAATATATGACCTAACACAAATATATGACCTAAAAAATGAGCCGGAAAGGTTTCGGTGCTTTGGTTTTGAGGGAAGCAGATTTTGCAGTTTGCGCCTCAAATCAGCGTGCTAGGGGCACAATTCACTTGACCACGCTCACGCATGCAAGATGCAATCAGGAGCTAGCCATCAAATAATTGTCCTAGCGATCATCGATCGTTTATGGGGATCGATCTAATGATGAAGAGAATACAATTTGAAGGGGGATGCAAGTGAGATTCTCAATATGCTCTTGGGATTCAGGAAGGGCACTAGTAGTGTCCTCTCGCTCATTCACCAAGAAAAGAAGCACGCGGCCAACCAGGGATCTGAGGAAAGCTGCGACACCGGCAATGCTCTCCATCGACGACCAATGAGAGCTAGCAGTGGCACCAGCGGCGCTATGCATCGACGCCCGGCGAGCTGGCAGCAGCAATGAAGAAGCTCTCCCGAAGCGACATGCGAGGGTGACAACATAAGAGCAGTGAGCAGGGAGACAAAATCGGAGGCAAAGGGGGAGGCAGAGGCGTAGCAACTCGCGGCGCTTTGGCCAGCTGCATCATCCCGTGTTGAGCTGGGAGAAGAAGTGGGCATACATGGATTAAGCGGGAAGACCTGCAAGTCCCACATGTAATTTGACGCGATAGGCGGGTGTCCACGAACACTATTTTTTGTGGGTTTGTTCATGGGCACCGTGGACAGCCCGTGCCCACCTGCAGTCTGATAACTAATCTAATAAACTAATGAACTAACGTAACTAATTTAACATAAAAAAAAGGAAAAATAGAATAAATAAAAATAGGGGCGGCCGACCGGCGGTGGGGTGGGGGGGACTCATCGGCTGGGGCGGCAGGGGCGTTGTGGGCGACGGGGCGGCTAGTGGCGGGGACGATGGGGCATTGGGGGCGGTTGGGCATCGGGGCAGTGGGGAGGACAGGCGTGAAGCGGGTTGTAGTGCAGCAGTGCGACGGGGGAAGTGTGCACGTTGGTGGCGGCGAGGCGCCGGGGGCGGTGGGGCGGCGGGGGCAACGGGGGCGGTGGGGCGACGGGGGCGGTGGGCAGGTTGGGGGCGGCGGGCGCCGGGTTGGTGGGGCCGGCGCGGGATAGGGCCGGTGGGGAGACGAAGGCGGTGGCCGCGGGGTGGCGGCGGTGGGCGTCGGGAGAGAGGGCAGTGAGAGTGGGGGTTGGGGCGATGACCGTTAGGGGAGAGAGGGGTGTTGGGGTGGGGGCGACGGCCGTTAGGGCATGTACCTCTTTGCCATATGCCCCCCGACGGAAAAGAGGTACAAGGTAGAGGACAAAAATGAGGTCGTTAGGGGGAGAGAGGGGGTACGGGGTGGGCCGCCCCGTGCTCTTTGCCGTCTACCTGTATGCTCTTTGCCGTCAGCTGGCACACGGCAAAGAGCAGACTGATGGCAAAGAGTATATTTGCCATCAGTCTGCTCTTTGCCGTCCGGTTTCTGGTAGCTGATGGAAAAGAGGGTCTTTGCCATCAGCCAGCAGACGGAAAATAAGCAGCAGATGGAAAATTCTCTGATTCCAGTAGTGAATTGAGATAATTATGATCGCACCGCAATGCTAATTATGCTCCTTGATAGTTAGAGGTTCAATAGTAATGGACAGTACGCCAAGACAAGTAGATGTGTATTCATCAGCATCTACTTACTAATCATCCACCTTGAGGTATCTATCCAGAACACCTCTCCGGTATTAAGTTGCAAGCCCCACCCAAAGTGTAAACTCAAAGCAACAGACAACTTCATTAACGAACTATGCGTAAGGTAAACAATCCTTGCAAGCTTGGTCAGAATCACCATTGTTTTCTCACTGGTGGCAACAAGCACATGCCCTAGTCTCATGTTCTTGTCACTCAAGCTAGACATCGAGGGGCCCGAACCCACAATCATGCATAGCGCTCCCTCTTGGAGTTACGATCTACTACTTGGCCAAAGCAATAAAAAGCAACGGAGAACATGCATGAATCACTAAGGAACATAATATAAAAGGATAATCAAATATATAACTCATAACGATCTGAAAATAATCTCATAATCCATCCGATCCCAACAAACCGAGCATAGTAAAAGCAAGAGAATTACATAGATGCCTTGATCATGTAGGGCAGCCCACAAGGACTAACCATTGAAGCACAAGATTGGAGAGAAGACATCACATAGCTACTGGTCATTTACTCCCGACACGTCCGGGAAGCGTCCATGGCGGTGGAGAAGCTCCCGGAGGTTAATCCTCCCTCTGGCAGGGTGCCAGGAAGAGGTCCCTTGACGCTCCCGATTTCGGAAGCGCTGCGGCGGCGGAACGATGGAGAAATTTGCGATTCCCGAAAGTCTGTGAGGGTTTCCTCATGGATCTCTAAATATAGGCCAAAGGAGGGCACAGGAGGAGGTGGGACCCACCAAGGCGACCTCCTAGCGCGTCCTAGGGCCTGGCCGCGCCAGCAGGCCGCCTGGGAGGCCCCTGGCCCCCCTCTGGCCCTCCTTCGGTGATCCCGAAGATTCTGTTTCGCTGATTGTTTTCATATATTGTTCTAGATTTTTGAATATATTTTTCTGTATTTTTTCGGGCTTCGGAAAATTGGGTAAAAGCCCATGCAAAATAGACATTAGCAGGCAGACACTGGCACTGCGTGCACTGAGTTAGTAGGTTAGTCCAAATATGTGTAAAATGATATAAAAGTGTAGCAGAACATGTAACAATGTCACCCAAAAGATCTTGGAACAAGCATATATTATAGATACGGTTGGGGCGTATCACACACCCTTGATCATCACCATGGGTGTTCCCATCTCGTCTTGTGTAGAAACTACTAGCAACTAACTACATCCCACATGCACAACCCTGATAGGTGGTCGGGTCATGCCCAAATGCATGTTTCAACGAGGTGTTCTTCGGGGACAACCCAACAAAGGGGGTCTCCGATCCAACAGGAATATATACATAAGTAAGGCATCATATGACATGCAAGTGAAAGTTTCTTAGGTATGGTCTAAGTGTTGTTTGCCTTGCTCAAATAGGTCTCTGAGGTCTTCGAGGTCTTCCGGTCCAACTCCGAGTACTCTCCTTATTTCGCCAACTATCATCAGAAACAACAACAATAAGCCACACAACAAGCAGAAGCACAAAGTGCTCTCTAAATAGGAGTTTTATTACTCTTGGACTTCTCTGGTCATAAGAAAAATGCCTAAAGTTGTTCAAAGTGATTTGGATCACGAGAGACATTTGAATGGTGGAAATGAAGGCATCACTGGACCCACAAGAAGTCTATAGAAATTATTATGCTAAAAATGAGTGGAGGCATTCATTTAGTAGAGCGTATTTCGAGTTGGTATGATTTTGCTATGGAAATTATTATGCTAAATACTTGTGGAAATTATTATGCTAAATACTTATGAAGTGGTTTCACTCGATTTCGAGTTGGTATGATTTTGCTATGGATTTTCTAACATGGAATAATTAGAAATAGGTGCTATTTATTTGATGCAATAGAAATATGGAAGATAACTTTTTTTGACTAAGGCTAGAAAATTAGAGCATGATTTTATAAGTTTCTAGAAATTGGAATCACTCCATTTGGAGTTGATTTGAGCTCTGTAGGAATTTTGCAAGGTGGGTTTGAAATATTCAAAGTTGAAGTGCAAGGCACATATCTGGATTGGAAAAGATTTTAGGAGTTCCTTGGAATTTGGATCACTAAATTTGGAGCCCATATGATTTTTTAAGGATTAAATAGTATTTATCGGAAAAAAGAAAAAGGCACGGGGAGTACCAAAGACTATACTGCACCGGGGCACAGGATAGCAAATGGACCGACCCAGTAGTGTAGCCTGAGTGCGAAAGGCCACGACAGAAGTGTATTGCCTGGAATACACTTTCTTGTGGTGAAGGCGGAACAGAGGGGAAGCGCCTCCAATTAAATGGAGGGGCCTGTCCTTGGCTCCCTAACGCGTGGGACCCGGCCACCGGGTAGTCTTCCACCTCCCGCTCGAGCTAGGATGAGACAAGGGCGTCGCGGCCGAGCGCTCGCCAGCGTCGCCCCAACGGTACTGGCTGCCTCTGGCGGTGCTCCAGCCACCGGAGGATTCGAGAGGAAGCCCCGCACCTACCTTGGGGTCTCATTCCCATAGGGGGAGCACTAGGGAGAGGGGGACTTGGCCGCAGCGGTGACCGGGCACGAGGTTCGTGGAGGCGATCCTCCGGTCATCTGGAGAAGGGAGGAAGGAGAGGGAGGAGTGTGTGGTGGTGCTGGGATGCTCTGGGAGGTGCTAGAAAGAGAGGAGGGGATTGGGGGCGAGTTAATTTGACAGGGAACCGCCGGCATGGCGTCGGCCATTGTCGCCATTGCAGCGGAGCAATAGTGAAGGAGGAGCCACACGAGGCATCTAGGGAAGAGTCGAATGAACTTGGATGCAGCAGGGGGCTCGGGGGCGCGGTCAAATGGATGGGGCGACCAAGGGGAGTTCGGGAGCGCCTCGGGTGCGCTCTAACGCGGCCAACACACGAGTCTGGTCCACCTTGGGAGCTTGCCGGCGTCATCGAGGGGCATGGGTGGTCAAGGGGGCCTTCTAGCACGCCGCGACAAGCTGCCACAGCCGGACATGAGATGCAGCTAAAGGACAAGGTGCGGAGCGCCATTATTGCATGCCAACTCAGTAGTCACCACGTCATACCTTTTTCAGAGCTATCTTTGGCCAAGCCAAGGTGTCCAGCATGCAAGGCATGTGTGCTAGAGGACACTGGTGTAATTTGGACCTGTATGGAGTAGTCAGGGCTAGATTTTTACTACAGGTAAGTTTGCAATAGCAAACTTTGGGCTAGCATAAAATGTCTTTAGTGTGAGGAATTTTAAATAAAACCTTGTATAGTAGTCTTAGGCATGGAAGGACAACAAGACTGCCAAGTTTTAGATCAAGGAGAGGAGTGTAGCTAGCACTTGAAGTTCAAGGCCACATTTTTACCAAAATCAAGTTTGAGAAGGGCTCCTCATTTTTCCCACATGAGCATGACATATCTTTGCTTGAAATAGTACATTGGCATATTCGAGATGCTCTCAAAGGATGTGGGGGCATTGGACTGAACAGAGTTATTGCGAGAGAGTAAAAGAGGGGTTGCCATGCTAAACAGGAGAGGTAAAGAGAGGGAGTCATCCTACAATAATTGACCGGGGGCATGAAAAAGTTACTTGAGGTGGTTGAGGGATAGAAGAAGTTGTGATAAAAGTTTGGGCTCAAGGAGATTAGTAGAAGGGGTCAAAGAAGCAAGTTTGGTAAGGGAGGAAAAGGTGTTTGATGGGTGTTAGGGATATCAAATGGATTCCAATTGCTATGAAAGTTAGTAGGGTCACAAGATAGATGAAAATGAGACATGATACCAAATTTGGGATTTGTTGGAGGAAGTTTCCAAAGTAGACTTGAAAAACTATAGAAATAGGTAGAAATGAGTCTATGAAGATAAAACCATGCAATTTAATTCCAAAAAATGCACCACTTAGTGTGGTGACATTATTTGAGTATTATAGCATGCCCAAAAAATTGGGATCATTTGGAGAAACTTCCCAATTATAGAATTCAACAAAAAGGTTTTGAGGGGTTTTTTGACAAGTAAATATATTCTCCTTGACGCACCACTTGGTGTGGATGCATTATTGGAGCATCAAAACATGTCCAAAGAGTTTGAGCACAATTGGAGACACTTGGCAATGGAGAGTTGCTCAATTTTGGCTCTATACAAATATGGTTTTGGAATACTTAAGTGAACCAAATCAACTTGGATTGAGATCAAACTTGGCAAGATCATGTCATGTAGCATGTGTGACATGCAAGAGTTTTAGTGATGTTTATTGAGAACATTTCTTGTAGAAATATTTCGAAAGTTTGAAATAGACACAAAGGGTTTTGGAGGGTTTTGTCCAACGTTTTGGAAATGACCATATGTTGAAACTCTTATATATGGAATATATATGTCTAGTGAGTTTTCCTAAATTTTCTCAAATATTTTGGAAGCAATAAAAATAATTTTCCTTCATAAGGGACCATTTCTGGCCTCAGAAAAAGGTATTTAAATAAAATAGGTAAATATATTTTAAAATAATAATGTTGTGGTTTTGTGAAGTCTTTTTGATAATAGGATTTATATAAAATGTTTGGCGCAAAACATCTCCCGTAATTTGAGGACTTGTAGTACAAACCTAAACTCAAGGGCTTTTGAAAAGTGAAATTAAATAAAGGCTTTTTGGTAAAAAAAATATTTCATAAAAATTGTTTTAGGTTATATACACATGGTATGGTCATTGGACAAAGGTTTGGACAAGGAGATGAGTCTAGAGAGATGGGAGGGAGATTTTTGATTTAAACACAAGCAAGCAAGCAAGCAAGCAACAATCACATAAAGCATAACAAGCACTCACAATTTTTTAATTGATCCTAATTTTTGAGCTATATTAGTTTAGCGAGTAGAGCTAAAACATAGGGTGTGACGCAGACCTTCTTCGATGTGGTGAACAAGTCCCTCTTGCTTGAGGACAAGTGTCGTGCCATGGAAGATAATCGCATGTGCAAGATGATCAGCACGGGTAGATCCAATAGCTAGAAGCCTTGCCCCTAGCAGCCAGCCCGAGCCAGGCCAACCTATCACCTTCATCAAGTCAGGACTCCCACATCCCATCTGAGCTACCAGCCTCAGTAGTACGTAAATCCCAGGCCTACCTACAACCACCCAAATAACAACAATGGCGGTAGGAATAACACCAACTCAGGCCAAGTCACATGCTTCAGATCTAGTATCCTGGGCACATCTTTAGGCAGTGCCCAACAAGAAGCCAGGCGCATTGCGCCCCAATGCACCAAACCAAGGTCAAGGCCATGGAGCGCCACCAAGGAACCAAGCTCCCCGCAACCAGCCCAACAACGACAAGGGTCGTGGGAATCACGTTGCAACTTAGGAAGCCTAGGAAGACCCGGATGTCATACTGGGTACATCCCTTGTCAATTCAGCCCCAGGAACTGTACATTTTTATTGTGGATCTTCGCATTCTTTTGTTACCCAAAAGTTTACGCTAGAAAGTGGTATGAATACTACACCTTTGGGTAGTAATATGTTGGTACAAACGCCGAATTCAGTTTTGAAAACCAAGATAGGGTGTAAAGGAGTTGGGATTGTCATCAACCGGGTAGATTTCCTAGCACACCTTATCATATTAAATTCAACAGGCTTGGATGTGATCCTAGGCATCGATTGGTTAACAAAGCAGCAAGGCTTGTTAGATTGCGCTAACCGGACCGTTAGCATGACCAATACCCAAGGAGTCGAAGTCAAGTATGTTCCCAACCCTTCCTCTGCTCGAGCCCCTCAAGTCAACTGTGTGTGAGGGACTGAGTTGGACCAAATTCGAGTGGTATGTGAATACCTAGATGTCTTTTCTGATGAGATGACCGAAATGCCTCCTGACCGTGACATTGATTTTATCACTGAGCAGATGCCCGGAGCAGGACCCATCTATAAGAAGCCCTATAGAATGGGATCAAATGAGTTGTGTGAGCTAAAAAAGCAACTGCCTGAGTAGCTCAGAAAAGGATTTATCCGCCATAGTGCCTCTCCTTGGGGATCACTTGTTCTGTTTGTGTCAAAGAGGGACTGAACTACCCAACTCTGTGTCTATTATCGCTCTCTCAATGAAGTCACAATAAAGAACAAGTACGCACTTTCCAAGACTGAAGACCTGCTCGATCGGCTGAATGGTGCCAATGTATTTTCCAAGATCAATCTCATGTCTAGGTACTACCAGTTGAAGATCAGACCCCAAGATATTTCGAAGACGACATTTGTCACCCGGTATGTCCTATATAAGTATACGATAATGTCATTTGGGTAGACCAATTCCCTCGCCAATTTCATGTACCTCATGAACATGGTTTTCATGGAATACTTGGACAAGTTCGTCGTTGTCTTCATTGAAGACATACTCATCTACACTATGTTCGAAGAAGACAACGGGAAACACTTGAGAATGGTCCTGGAAATCCTCAAGAGCACCAGCTTTATGCCAAGTTCAATAAGTGTGAATTTTGGCTACATGAAGTTGTATTCTTGGGTCATGTGCTGACTGCTCAATGATTGTTAGTGGATCATGCCAAGATTGAAGCCGTGAGTGAATGGGAATCCCCAAGCAATGTGAAGGAAGTTAGAAGCTTCCTCGAACTCGCGAGATACTACGGCAAGTTTGTCTTAGGATTCTCGAGCATTGCTAAACCCATGACTCGACTCTTGAAGAAGGAGAACAAGTTTGAATGAACACGAAAGTGCAAGGAAATTGTCCACGAGCTTAAGAGTAGATTGTCGACAGCCCCAATTTCATCCACTCCATATATTCACAATGAGTTCGTAATATATTGGGATGCATCAAGAACCGGACTTGGAGGTGTTCTTATGAAAGAAGGCAGAGTCATAGCATATCTATCCAGACAGCTACATCCTCATGAAGAGAACTACACTACTCATGATCTCGAGTTGGCAGCTATATTTTATGCCTTGAAGACATGGCAACATTACCTCCTAGGGAATGATGCACGATATACACAAACCATAAGAGTTTGAAGTATATTTTCACTAAAAGGGAATTGAACATGAGGCAACGAAGATGGTTGGAGTTATTCAAATATTACTACCTCAGTGTTTAATACCATCCTAGAAATGCTAATGTGTAGCGGATGCCTTAAGTAGAAGGCTTGTTCCTTGAATTCTATGATTAAGGAAAGGCTACTCGCCTTGTTCGAAGAGCTTGAAAGCTTCATCTTGGAACTGGTTACACCAGGATTTATGGCCAACCTCAAAGCAAAGCGTACCTTGATGGATGAAATAGAGGAAACTCCGAAGGGGCACGAGAGTATTGAAGGTATCAAAAGGAAGATCAAGGCACGCAAGGCCCTAGAGTTCTTCGTGAATGAACAAGGAGTAGCATGGTTTGGGAACCGCATTTGCGTACCCAACAAAGTTGAGCTCAAGAACTTAGTCTTGCAAAAATCTCATGACACCCCTTATTCCATCCATCCTGGAGGAACTAAGATGTACCAAGACCTCAAAGCAATATTCTGGTGGCATGGCATGAAGAGAGAGATATCCACTTTTGTCGCTAAGTATGACATATGTCAGAGAGTCAAAGCTAAGCATCACGGACCCGCTGGATTGTTGCAACCTCTCAAAGTTGGGATGACCTTCATCATGGGACTACCCAGGTCAAGCAAAGGACATGATTCCATTTGGGTCATTGTCGATCACCTGACAGAAGTCGCCCACTTCATTCCCATCAAGACCATCTATGATGGAAGCCAGCTAGACAACCTCTACATCAACAAGATCGTGAGCCTTCACGGAGTTCCAAAGGAGATTGTGTCAGACCGAGGTACCCAGTTTACCACGAGGTTGTGGTAGAAGTTTCAAGAAGCCATGGGAACCAAGCTACCCTTCAACACCTTTTTTCACCCCCAAACTGCAGGATAGACGAAGCGAGTAAACCAAATACTCGAAAATATGGTTCGTGCTTGTGTTTTGGCATATTGAGCCAAATAGGAGGACTACCTGTTGTTTTCCGAATTATCCTACAACAACAGCTACCAGTCCAGTTTGCAGATGGCACCGTCTGAAGTGCTATACTATATGATCGTAAATATCGCACTCCCCTCAATTGGTCAGAGTCCGAAGAAGGACAATTCTTTGGGCCAGGTATTCTCCGCGAAGAAGAGCAAGTTTGACTCGTCACAAAGCATCTAGAGGCCGCCAGTAAAGACATAAGAGCTACGCTGACTCGTACCACCAAGAAGTCAATCTTAACGTCCCACATGATGTCTAACTCCCTGTCACACATCTCAAAGGAACCAAGTGTTTCCGGATCAAGGGAAAGCGTGCGCCAAGATACATCTGCCCCTTCAATATCATCTCAAGACGAGGAGAAGTTACCTACCAGCTAGAGTTACCTTCCGAGTTTTCGGATGTGCAAAATATTTTCCACGTGTCACAACTCTAGAAGTGTCTCCAAGTTCCCAATCGCCCCGACCTCTACAAGGATATCAGTCATTACGCCATCGACTTTAAGCCATACCTCACTTACCATGAGAGAGCAGTTCGGATCTTGGATGAAGCTCAGCATTGCACTCAAAGTTGCACCATCAAGTATTTCAAGGTCCAATGAAGCAACCACACTAAAGCAGCAACAACGTGGGAGCTTGAAGTCTACCTCAGATCCGAATTTCCTTATCTCTTTAGCGCCTAGCATAGGAATCTCTCAGACGAGATTCTTTTAAAGGGGGTAGGCCTGTCACACCTTGCGTTTGTACCACTTCGCTATGATCATAAGTATAACAATTTGGACCAGTTCAAACTTTTTTCGCATGTGAATGCTTGAGTTGATTGCTATTTGTTTGTCTATTTGTTTGTGTTTATTTCATAAAAACCCGCTTCCTCCCAAAACTCATCTCCTTGATCCAAATCGTTGCCCAACGATCATGCCATGTGTATTGTACAAAAAAATATTTTTATAAAATGTTAATATGGCCAAAAAGCATTTATTTGATTTAGGTTTTCAAAAACCCCTTAGTTGGGATTTCTAATGCAAGTCCTCATTTTAGGGTCATTATTTATCAAAGATTTTATTTGAAACGTATTGTCTAAAGGACTTCCCAAAACCATAAAAATATATTTTTCAAACTTATTATTTTATTTTATATAAATGACTTTTTCCGAGGATAGAATGGTCTTTTATAGAGAGAAAATATTTTATTATTTCAGAAAATTTTGAGAAAATTTAGGGAAACTCAGTCGACATATGTTTTCCATATATATGAGTTTCAACACATGGTCATGTTCAAAATATTACACAAACCACGCCCAAACCCTTTATGGATAATTCAAAAAAATTTAATGTTTCTACGAGAAATATTCTCAAATAAATCCAAGAAAATTCTAGCAAGTCACATATACCCCATGATGATCTTGCCAAGTTTCATCTCAACCAACATAGTTTTGGTTCACAAAAGTGCCCCAAAACCCTCTCTGTCTAGATCCAAATTTGAACAACTCTACATTGTCAACTATCCCCAATTTCTCTTAAACATCGTGGGCATGGTATAATACCAAAATATGCAACTATAACAAGTGGTACATGAAGGATAATATATTATCCTATCTAGATATGAGAAAATCAGTTTCTACTCATTACTAGGGTTTTCAAAAGTTGTATTGGCTACTTTCTTCGTTTGAGTTGAAAATATGTGGGTGGTGCTAAATTGTGGTGCCCCTCACTCCTGATAAGTCTCAAAAATAGTGGAGCACTAGAACTAGCTCAAATCTTAGCCAAACACCTTCTCCCCAATTCCAAAGATCTATAATTGCAGGGTGAAACAAGTCCTCCTTGAGCCCGTACTTTTTCCACAGCACCACAACCCCCTCCCACCCCGAGTAAACTTGATGGCATCCAGCTCCATGATTGGGCCCGGGGTGGTGAAATCCCCCTTGCATTCCCCTGGAAAGCCACCTTTTTCACTTTCCCTCTACTCTCTTTTTCTCCTGCCAACTTCCACGGAATCCAAAGTCGCCCCTCATTTTATGTATTCCTCCTGCAGCTCCAGGACACTAGTGGAAATGCCAGAGCATGCAGAGGTTCTCCTCATGTCGGCGAAAGTCGTGCTCTAGAACATGCAACCGTGCTCCCGAGAGTTGACTCCGTGCCCTGCCCATACACTCTGCTCCTCGAGCCCCTGACATGCCTTCAAAGCTTGCTTGGGTTCCACAATATGCTGGTCAACTACTCCTCCTCTTTGTGCCTCTCCCGACCGCATCGTGTGTGTCCCACGCCGCCTGGGTCGGCCAATCCCCGGCCTCACATGCGCGGGCACCAGGGCCTCTCTCTCCCTTTCCTTCCTCCCGTGGACGTAATCCAGTCTCACGAGCACCCTAGACATGCTCCAACAGTTGCCCATGGCCTCTCGCAATGGCAGGGAATCGTCGGCTCCCGGTCCATGGTGCACCACCACCCTCCTATTGAAAATGCGTTATATCGACTAGAGCGGTGGTGAATAGGCGATTTTCATGAATTCTTCACTTAGGAATTTCCTTGTGAGGAAATTGCTTAGTCACGAAGAGCGTGCAACGGACTAAGTACTCAGATGTAAGCAAAACACAACAAAAGCATAGACATCATGTTGAAATGAAACAAACTTTAGCACGAGTAGAATGATCAGGATTCATAGGTGAAGAACAAGTGAAGTGATGAATTTGATATGAGGAGATTATGAAAGTCTTTAGTCAAATTCCTCAAACAGTAATGGACAATTTCGTCAACACATAAATGAGGAACTACAAGGATTGAGGAAATAGAACGAGGTACTCGATGAAGACAATGATTTCATGACCCAGTTCCAACTGGTGCGACAATCGTACGTCTGGTTTGGAGCGGCTTCGTATTTAAACCAAAGGACACATAGTCCGAGGACACTAATTCCTTACCGCATTCTCCTTGAGCTAAGGACACACAGTCCTCGCCCAATACTCATGGTAAGTCTTCAAGGCGGACTTCCAAACCCTCACAAAACTTGACAATCCACAATTTACTACTGCATGCTCAATACCAGTGACGCCTAATCGTCTCGAAGGTGCACAATGTTCAAAGGTAACAAGCGTCGGTTCCACACAGGAACAATATCTTCAGTGATGCTCAATCACTTTGGGTTTTTGGTTTTGATTTTGGTGTTTGGGGTTTTTCCTCACTGATGATTTTCTCTCAAAGTCATCGAGAAATGGGTTGCTCTCAAATGACAAGTGTTAGTTTCTCTCGTGGAGCAGTAATCCAGGTAGTGGTTATGGGGGCGGCTATTTACAACCTGAGAGCAATCTCGACATGATTTGGCATGAATGCCCCATTGATATGACCGTTATATGGATAAGGTTTGGCGACAACTGGAACGCGGCGCTGCAACGGTCAAAACTTTCAAGACGTGAAACTCCCCATGTCCCTCATATTCCTCACTTGTAGGTAATTCACACAGGCGAAAACCAAACTCCACAGTTAGAGAAATTTCCTTAGAGACTAGAAGATATTCTTCTCTAGTACTTAAGAAATTAAGTAAACTGTAAAATATTTCCAAAGGCTTCACTCGAAGGATTGGGTATGTGTAGGCTTTGAGATGAGCATCACTTGGAAACTTTTCTTTAGTTTTACCTCGACCCCCTTTAACAGTACGGTGTTCGTATGACTCAATAGAAGGAAATGAAACTACGAAAACAAAAGTCTTCATGGTTCAAAGTCCTTGCATCAATATCTTCAAGGATACACGAGTTCGCTCATTTTCAAAGTCTTCTAGGAATAATAAAAGTCCCCAGCCAAAGACATTCATTTTTAGGGGTCGATATTCTTCGAATAACTCGAACTCCTCAGTGACTTATAGAGCATGTGCACACTCACAAACACATTAGTTTCTTAACCTATAAGTCTGCAATACACCAAAATCACTAAGGGGCACTAGATGCACTTACAATACCCCCCTTTTTAGTGATTCATGACAAACCATTAAGTTTTCAATGGGGATAAATATGTGAACTGTAAGTATAGAGTTTTAGGAATTTGATTGCAAGATGTAAAGAAATCCCCCTGAAGATGTGCATATTTGAGGAATTTTCTTTGGACCATAAATGCACATTGTAGGTTTATACCATGGATATCTCCCCCTATATCTTGTAATCCATGCATGCATTTAATATATATCATGAGTAAATTGAAATGCATGATGGAAAGTGTTGTCTCACTAATTTTAGCATGCGTGCGTTAATAAACATGAGGAATAATCATGCGAAGAAAATGGTTCAAAATCATCACACCACCACCGACCATAATTTTACAAGTAATACAACCAAACACTTCAAAAGAACGAGTGTTGCAACTTAACAAAAAAATAGCCCATAATGTTAGACTCGCTTGAAGACTAACTCAGATTTCCCCCCTTTGTCATCAAGTGATGAAAGGGACATAATTGAGGATTAACGCCCCTAAATAATTTCAACTTGTTAACGGGGGAGGAGCACTAGCGTCGTCAGGGTCATTTGTCGTTGTCGGGCCGGTAGGAGTGTCGTCAAGATCCTCAGCTTCATCAGTTGAGCATGATGAAGAAAACGAACTAGTCACCATCACATGAACATGAACCTTCTTGAATTTCTTCTTGGGCGACCGCGCTCAGTCAAAGTCTTACTGAAATTCCATCTCCTTGAGTTCTTCATGAGTCTTGATGTGAGATAGAATAGCCCGTGTGTGATCAAAGATTTTCTGAAGATAGTAGTGATTCTTCCTCACAACTTATGCGTCACAATCATATCAGGCACAATGGCACCAAATTACGCTTTAGCCACTTGTTATTGTGAAGCAGAAGCTTACGGTCAGTCATCACACGCGGGTCAGACTCTTGCAATGCATTTTAATCATTGGTTGAGTAGGCTGCTGCCTTGCGAAATTGTCCATCAAGGGATGAGATCCTTCATCAATAACTGTTTTGCCCTTGCATTCAATCATCTCGAAGGATTTCTTGATGACTTTGAGTGACGGTAGATAGCTGAAGTGATTTCGAAAATCAGTTTTGTAAGGAATTGAGGATCTGGCCCTGATGAATTTTATGATCCATGGCGCATAAGGCTCCAGTTCAAAGGGTGACATAGCAATACTAGGGAAAGTCCTCATGAAGAATCCGTGAAGATTTATGGGAATCCCATGAATGATGTTGAATAGAAAAGTGTTCATGATTCCCACCATGTATTCTTCTTCAGAGTTTTGACCCTTGATGGGGCTGAGCATTTTGGTCAAGATGCGGTACACAACCCTTGGCTCATACAATAAATCCTTGATGAAGAATGTGGTTCTTGGTGGCTTGCGAGGAGCCAGAGGCTTCATCAGCACTTGCATCAGGTGATTGGGCAGCTTAGGTTCATCATAGATGTGTGAGGCTCCTTCTAAGGGGATTGCACCTAGGACCACACGAAGAAATTCCATTGCTAGAGCATTGTAGTGTGTGTCGTCGATCATCCAGTCAAGAACCCAATTGTTTACGTCTTGTGCTTCACCAGAGCGGCAGAGTGGCATAGAATTGAAGAATTAGCTCTTCATTCTAGTCACATATATCCATGGAGAGCGACAGTAGGCCAACATTATGCAGAACATTGAGGATTGGCGTGAAGCAGGGAATGAATTCGATGTGTGCGTGAGGAATTTGTTAATGGTGAAAAAGCTTATTCTTCCCGAAGAGAGAAGCACCATAGAAGATCATCTGAGTGGTAATCCAGAATCTCTTGCACCTTATCCCCGTGGAGTCATACGTATTTGCACAAATGAAGAAATGATGTTCATCAAAAAAATTCTCCTTGAGGAATTGGGGTCTATTTGTACCTCTTAAGGGCTGAAGAGTCTCGGGTTGAAAATTTGGCTTGTATCTTCCAGTAAGTCTTCCAAGCTGTTCTTCATTCTGAGGAACTTGAGCCACAACTACTGCTGACTGAGGATTTTGAACATGAGGCTCATCAGAAGTATCCTCACATTGAGGAGCAATTTATTTAGCCACAATTTCTTTAGTTTGAGGAACATGCCTTGCAGATTCATGAATGACCGGTGTGACAGTATCTTCAGTGGCGGTTTGATTCACAATTTCTTCAGCTGATGAAGTTGTTTCTTCCTCCGAGTTAGATTTCATTGGAGTGTGTTTGTCCTCAGACCCTGTATGAATTTCTTAAGTGATAGCAGGGGACTGAGGATTTTGAGGAAGTGGAGTGGCCAGAAGTGAGTTGGGATGAGCTTCTTCCCAATAATCATCGTTGATAACTGGTGTTTGGAAGCCAATGTCCACGTCTTCATCCATTTATTCAAAGCATGCCTCAGTTCTCTGGTGAGGTGGAGGTGATGATGCTTGAGGAATTTAAGTATTTGGTTCTACTTCAATTTCTTCATCAACCTGCTCTGTGGTGCTGCAGATCGATCATCTTCAATTTATGCAACCCCTTCTAGGATGACAAGTTCGACCCCAAATGGCACCATCTCGTAAGAGGGTACCGTGTTGATTGGATTACTGTCAATAGGTGGACTTCAGGAGATTGACAAAGTACTCAAGTGTTTGGCAATTGAGGAATCTGTGCTTGTTGACGCCTTTTGCTTCTTAGCGGCTTCCTTTTCAGCAGCCTTAATTTTCTTCACTTCTGATGCAGACGGAAGTGTCAATTTCCTCACCTTTGAAGATCTTGTTGTTGGAGCACATTCTTAACGTATGGCTGATATACTCATCCTGGTAGGAGCATTTTCTTCAGCCACATCACTTTCTTGAGCTGGCGTGGCAATTTCTTGAGGTGCAAAGTCTTCACGCGCTTGAATTTCTTCAGCCCTGAAAGTTTCTTTACGCGGCTATGCGGAGGAGTTGTCCTGAGGAATTTGTGGTTGCATTAGAGGTGCAACCCTCGTGTTGTGATTCGTGATGGCTTTGGTCGCCACGTTGACGAAATTTGCACCATTCCAGTCTGCATGATAGTGATTGTATTCCTCACTGTGGTTTTTGATCTCAGTTTGTATGGAAACAAGCTGGTGAGGGGTCAAGGAGAGGATGTTGTTATTGAGAAACCTCTCCTTCTAAGTATGTTCCTTTCTAGCCCTTTTAACCTTCTCAAATATCCATTTTCTTCAGCAATGAATGCAGCTAACAGATGGCTTGGCCTAGGTGAAATCTGCAAATCACCAATTGGAGTCTAAGGATTTTGATACCAGAGGTCGATGGAGTCTAAAACCACCTTGGGATCCAGCATGAGAGGAATATTTGGGCCTTGAGCTTGACCAACCCTCTCTTGTTTCTTTCTGATGATTTGAGCTAATTCTTCTTCGTCAGCCTCTTCTTCCTCATATCCATAGGGAATGTCGAAGACCACCTTGTTGGGGGTTTGTATTTTTCCTCGCCCAGCGGTCATCTTTTTCTTCAAGGTTGCACCTCAAGAAGTGTGTGTAGAGCCATAAGCAGAGGGTCACGAGGGAATTGCAATTCCCATTATGCACTGACTTGTTTCGAGTTGCACTGGCATTGAGGACTTTGCGGCAGTCGCTGAGGACATTACATCCACAGTTGGAGGTGGTTGAGGAATTTGTTGAGAGGAATGTGTAGTTGAATACTTCGTCTTCATAGCCAATTTCTTCAGCAAAGCTCGCTTTAGAGTGCTACGCCGACAGCGCAAGGAGGATGTCTGCGTCCGGCGTGTGGACGAAGACAAGGACGTTGAAGCAGTGAAGCTCTTCATCACCGCTGACGATGATTTTCAGCGGCGATGCTAGGTCGGGGCTTCGAGCGGTGGGAGGTGAGATCGGTAAGAAGAAACTAACCGAGAGGAGTGAGAGGGGTATTTATAGCTGAGGTGAAAACGGTCCGTCCCGAAGATTATGAACCAAACAGCCCCGACTCTTCCTCTATGCTCGTCATGTGTCACCCTCACATTAAGCGGTGGAGTTAATGGGATATCGTGGTTATCTAGATGTTGGTAGTGGGAGCAGTTTGAACGACAACTTCCAAATTTTTTTTTATAAAGTTTTGAGGATTTTGTTCGCAAATTTTTCAGGTGACAAGGACTCAGTGAAGACTTTGAACGGGTTTCAAATAGAACTCATATGAAGAAATCAAGAACCTACTTGGTTGATCTTAGCGTAGAGGGGGGACGATTCCGATCACATTCACTTAGAAGAAAAACCAACATGAATACTTAGCAATAAGTGAATGCTCTTGAGAACTTTGAAAGCTCACTAATAAGTATATACTCAATGAAGAACACATGTTGAAAAGTTTGACAAATTTGAACTTTTGGAGGAATTTGCAAACATGAGGAATTTGAAAATCTCAAGAATTTTTAAGATTTGAAGAATTTGCAAAAATCTCAACTTTGAAGAATTTTAACTTGGGTTGGTGGCCTAACCCACCGTATAAGATTGATGATTTCAGACACGACGTACAATTGTCTTAAGATCCTGAGAATGAAATTCTTCGTTAATTTCTTCACACTTGAGTGTTATTTTTATTGATTGAAGAGAAATGTTACTTTGTGTGTTGCACACCTAAGTCATCAATTTTGCATAAGTGTTAGGATGTGTGTCCTTTCAGAAAACATTCAAAGATTCTAAGATATTTAGCACACACGACAATATGTTAGGATGTGTGAAGATAACAGCCAGTTGTTCTTCAGTCTTCATGTGGTCGAGGAAGATGATGCCCTTGATTACATGATCACGAAGAAAATGATGATGAATGTGCATGGGCTTGGTCGTCGAGTGTTGTACTGGATTGTTTGCAATCTTGATTGCACTCTCATTGTCGAAGTAGAGTGGCACATTCTTTACATTGATGTCGTAGTCCTTGAGGGTTCCTTCATCCACAATAGTTCAACATAGCACGAAGAAGCAACAATATACTCAGCTTCAGCAGTGGAGAGTGACACAAAATTCTGTTTCTTCGAGGTCCAACAGACTAAGGATCATTTGAGGTAATGGCAGGTGTATGATGTTGACTTGTGATCCACATGGTCATTGGCATAGTCAGAGTCAGATTATCCAACGAGATGAGGATTTGAGCCCTTGGGGTACCGTAACCCAAGTGTTGGTGTGTGAGCTAGATATCGAAGAATATGCATCGCAACCTTATGGTGTGATTCCTTCGGTGTTGCTTGGAAACGGGCACACATGAAAACACTAAGCATAATATCTGACCTTGATGCACATAGGTACAATAAATAGCCAATCATGGACCGATATACCTTCTGATCAAAATCTGTACCATTTACGTAAGTGCAGAGGTGGTCGTTGGTAGGTATTTGAAGTTTGATGCCTTTGCATTCTAGCATGCTGAATTTCTTCACGACATCCTTGAGGTATTTCCCATGAGAGATGCAGATGCCATTGCGTTGTTGATGAATTTGTAGTGAATAAATTCTTCAACAATGTGGCATTTTCATATCTCAAGAGTAATACCTCAAGGAGTTCGTGAAGAAATTCGGCATGCAAGAATGCAAATGCGTCAAAATTCAAATGCATACCAACACCCACCTCTGCACTGACAAAAATGGTATAGATATTGATCAGAAGGTATATTGCTCCATGATTGGCTCTTTATTGTACCTATGTGCATCTAGGCCAGATATTATGCTTAGTGTTTGCATGTCTACCCGTTTCCAAGCAACACCAAAGGAATCACACCATAAGGTGTTGAAGCATATTCTTCAATATCTAGCTCACACACCAACGCTTGGATTATGGTACCCCAAGGGCTCAAATCTTCATCTCGTTAGATATCCTCACTATGACTATGCCGATGACCGTGTGGATCGCAAGCAAACATTAGGCAGGTGCCAATTTCCTCGGACGATACTTAGTTTGTTGGTCCTCAAAGAAACAGAACAATGTGTCACTTTCCACTACTGAATCTGAGTATATTGCTGCTGGTTCGTGTTGTGCTGAACTATTGTGGAGGAAGCAAACCCTCAAGGACTACGACACCAATGTAAAGAATGTGTCACTCTACTACGACAATGAGAGTGCAATCAAGATTGCTAACAATCCAGTACAACACTCAAATACCAAGCACATCCAGATTCGTCTTCATTTTCTTTGTGAGCATGCACTCAAGGGCAACATCTTCCTGGTCCACATGAATACTAAAGAACAACTAGCTGATACATTCACAAAGCCCTTGGATGAAAAGAGATTTTGCATGTTGCGGTGTGAGCTAAATGTCTTAGAATCTTCGAATATTCTATGAAAGGACAGACATCCTAGCACTTATGCAAAATTGATGACTTAGGTGTGCAACACAGAAAGTAACATTTTTCTTCAATCATTGAAGAATAACACTCTAAGTGTGAAGAAATTAACAAAGAATTTGATGCTTAGGACCCTACAACAATTGTACATGGTGTCTGAAATCATCTTTCTTATATGGTGGGTTACGCCACCAACCGAGGTTGAAATTCTTCAAAGTTGAGAATTTTGCAAATTCTTCAAATCTTAAAAATTCTTCAGGTTTAAAAATTACTCATGTTTGTAAATTCCTCAAAATCTGAAATTCTTTAAACTTTCCAACATGTTCTCTTCATTCACTATCTACTTATTTATGAGCTTTCAAAGTTCTCAACAACATTTACTTATTGCTAAGTATTCATGTTGGTTTTTCTTCAAAGTGAATGTGATCAGACCTGTTCCCCCTCTATGCTAAGCTCAAACCATTATGTTCTAAAAATCTTCATATGCGTTCTATTTGAAACCTGTTCAAAGTCTTCATTGAGTCCTTGTCAGCTGAAGAACTTGCAAATAATATTCTCAAATATGTCTTCTCAAAGTTTTCGGCCGTTGCCACTCAAACCGCTCCCAACAATATTCTCAAAAATGTCTTATCAATGTTTTCGGCCGTTACCGCTCAAACCGCTCCCACTACCCATGTCTCGATAACCACGATCTCCCACTAACTCGACCATTTAATACATGGGAGGCACATGTCTAGCAGAGAGGAAGAGTCAGGGGCAGTTTGGTCCGAAATCTTCAGGCCGGAACGTTTTCACGTGGGCTATAAATACACCTTCCACTCCCCTCACTTACTCTCTTCCTCTTGATCTCACTTCTCACTGCTCGTAGCCCAGATCTAGTGCCACCGCTGGAAATCATCGTCACCGGTGACGAAGAGCTTCACTGCCCCAATCTCCTCGTTACCATACACACGCTGGCCACAGATCCCTCCACCGCAGCCGTATCAGTCTTCTTCCGCCAAGTTAGGGCGCTGAAGATCTAACCAGGTGAGCATCTCCCCCACTTCCTCATGTTCATCATGTTCCTTCGCAAGGGTAATTAAAATCTAATTTTATTGCCCTTGTAGATCTTTGTGTTTCCATAAGATCTTCAAAAAGGTGTTATTGCTGAGAAAATTCATCATATGAACACTTCCTATGCTTAGATCACTTGATCAATTTCACTAAGTTACACTATTCTTCAAAAGATTCCTTAGTTGTGTGAATTCCCGGATCTCCACAACTCTGTAACCTAAGTCAAGAATATTGAGCGACATTCTTCAAGACATTATTGGTCAAGTTCCTCAACTTTAGTTATTTTGGGAAATCTTATGAGACATAGATTACCTCTTCAAATTTTCTGCACCTATACTCTGTTCACGGGTACAAAATGTCTGCTGACGAATCTCTAGGTTCTGATCAACTTAACTCATTTGGAGAATTTCTTGAAGACAATTTGCACACCTCATAAGATTCCTCAAAATATAAAATTCCTCAAGTGAAGAAAATGGATGAAAGAAAGAAATAGTAGAAGTGTGGAAAGAAGCCTAAGACCAACACAACTTTTGAAATCCCTGAAGAAATCTATGATGAATATTGCTTGCCGGATGAAGAAATATATAGGAAGGAAAGAAAGGAAAAGCGCAAGACGCGCTTACAAAAAATAGAAAGGAGATAGGCCAGAGAGTGGAGGGAGTACATGTACGTGACTCCCAAGTACATGAAGAAATTCGCTCTGAAACCTCCAGGCCCAAGACCTCCTCTTGGTAATCAACAAGTTTATGATCTCACAAGTGCGATCACTTGTGAAGAATTTCCCGTCGAATGGGCTAAGCATCAATAAAAACTGCAGAAGACTACAAAAGATGCCATGAGGAGATTCAGTTTCGATACTGCTGCTGCACCTGCTGCTGCCACCTCCTTTGCAGCTGAAGTCTCTAGCATAAAAATAGCTCCGAAGCAAGCTTTGGTGAAGAAATCGGTTGTAAAGACAAAGTATTCAACTCCACATTCCTCACATCAAATTCCTCAACAAGCTCCAAGAGTGGCTGCAATGTCCTCAGCGACGGCCTCAAAGTCCTCACTGCCAGTACAATTGGAAACAAGTCTGCGTACAATGGGGACTCAAATTCCCTTAGGACCCTCTCCTTCTCGCTATGCGCACACTTCCTCAAGTGCAACCATGAAGAAAAACATGACCGCTGGGCAAGAAAAGAGACCAAGACCTGACAAGGTGGTCTTCAATGTTCCCTCTGGATCAGAGGAACAAGAGGTTGGTGATGAAGAACTTGCGCTATCATCAGAAACAAACAAGAGAGGGTTGCATAGTGCAAAGGCACAAATATTCCCCTCATGCTTGATCCCAAGGTGGTGTTAGCCTTCATTGACACCTAGTATCAAAATCGTCAAACTCCGATTGATGATTTGAAGCTCCGACGTGGACCAAGTCATGTGCTGACGATTTTCATTTACGATGAAAATGGAAAGTTGAGACGGACAAAAGGGAGAGAAAAGAACAACATCCTACCATTGATCCCTGATCAGCTCATCTTCGCACAAACTGAGATCAAAAACCTCTGTGAAGAATAGAATCACTATCACGCTGACTGAAAGGGAGCAAATGTCAGATTCATCAACGTGGTTACCAAAGCCATCACGGATCATAACACGAGGGTTGAAGTCCAAACACGACCCCAAATTCCTCATACCAGCTCCTCTACTCAACCGCCTGAAGAAACCGCCAGGCCTGAAGAAATTCAAGCGCATGAAGACTTTGCACATGAAGAACCTTCCAGGCCAGCTAATGAACCTGGTGCGCCGAAAGAAAATGCTTCTGCCAGGACGACTACGTAAAGTGTGTCTGAAGAATCTGGCTGAGCAGCAAAATCTTCAAAGGTGAAGAAATTGACACTTCCTTCTCCATTAGAAGTGAAGAAAGTTACTGCTGCTAAAAAGGAAGCCGTAAAGAAGCGAAAGGCCTGAACAAGCACATATTCCTAAGAAGCCAAACTCTTGAGAAATTTTTCAAGTTCCTCAAGTGCAGCTATTGACACTTCTCCTATCAGCATGGTACCCTCTTAAGAGATGGTGCCATTTGGTGTCGAACATGTCATCCCAGAAGGGGATGAAGAATTGGAAGATAATCGATCTGATGCTTCCTCACAGCAGGTTGATGAAGAAATTGAAGTGGAACAAAATACTTCAATTACTCAAGAATCAACATCTCCACCTCAGGAAAGAATAGAGCTGGGTGTTGAAGACATGGAAGTTGACGTGGACATTGGTTGCCAAACACCAGTTTTAAACGATGATTAATGGGAAGAAGCTCATCCAAACTCATCACAGGCCACTCCATTTCCTCAAAATCCTTAGTCCCCTGCTATCACTGAAGAAATTCATATCTGGTCTGATGACAAACACACTCCAATGAAGAATATCCCAGGGGAAGAATCAACTTCATTAGCTAAAGATATTGTGAATCAAACTGACAATGAGGATATTGCTGCACTGGTCATTCACGAATATGCAAAGCATATTCCTCACAATCAAGAAAATGTAACTGAAGAAACTGCTCCTCCTCAAGGTGGGGACACTTCAGATGAACTTCATGTTCATTATGCTTAATGTGCAGTAGTTGTGGCTCAAATCCCTCAAACTGAAGGATTCCAAAGACTTATTGGACGATACAAGACAATTCTAAAACCCAAGACATTTCAACCCTACAGTGCTGCGAAGAGGCCAAAATTCCTCAAGGAGAATTCTTTTGATGAACATCATTTCTTCGTCGGTGCAAATCTGTATGACTCCACGAGGATAAGGCACAAGAGATTCTGGACTGCCACTCAGATGAACTTATATGGTGCTATGCTCTTTGAGATGAATAAGCGTTTTCAGCATCAACAAATTCCTCATGCACACATGGAACTCATTCCTGCTTCGTGCCAGTCCTCAACACTCTTTATGATGCTGGCCTACTCCCGTTCTGCATGGATATATGCGAATGGAATGAAGAGCTAATTCTTCAATTCTATGCCATTCTACATCTCTTTGGTGAAGCACGATATGTACACACTTTGGTTCTTGACTGGACGACCGGAGACACACACTACACTGCTCTTGCAATGGATTTGCTTCATGTGGTCCCAGTTGGAATCCCCTTAGAAAGAGCCACACACATCTATGATGAACTTGAGCTTCTCAATCACCTGATGCAAGTGTTGATGAATCCTTTGCCTCCTGGCAAGCCACCAAGGACCATATTCATCGTGAAAGATCTACTATATGTGGCAAGGACTGTGTACTGCATTTTGTTGAAAACCCATAGCCCTCTCAAGGTTCACAACTATGAAGAAGAAGACGTTGTGAGAATCATGAAGAATTTTCTCTTTAACATCATTCATGGGATTCCCATAAATCTTCACGATTTCTCCATGAGGACTTTGGACAATTTTGCTATTTCACCTTTTCAGCTGAAGCCTTATGTGCCGGAGATCATGAAATTCATCAAGACCAGATTCTCAATTCCTTACAAAGTTGATTTTCAGAATCACCTCATCTACTTGCCCCCATTTGAAGTCATCAAGAAATCCTTCAAGCTGATTGAAGGCAAGGGCAAAACATTTATTGATGAAGGATCTCGTCCTCTTGATGGACAATTTTGCAAGGCTGCCTTCTACTCAACCAATGATGACACTTTATCGCAAGACTCATGTGCAAAAGAAAGTTCCTTGTGCTAAGCGTGATGACTGAGCATGAGCTTGTGCTAAGTCTTTATCAAAAGGTCAATCGCAATCACAAGTGGGTAAAGTGTCAGTTTGGTTTCATTGTGCGTGATATGACTGTGATGCAAACCACCGTGAAGAATGATCACTACTATCTTCACGAAATCTTCGATCGTACATGGGCCATTCTGTCTCACCTCAAGATTTCTAAAGAACTCACTAAAATGAAATTTCAGCAAGACTTTGATTGGCCCTCGACGCCCAAGAAGAAATTCAAGAAAGTTCAAGTTCCTCACCTGGTGACTAGTTCATTTTCTTCATCGTGCACAAGTGATAAAGCCGAGGATGTTGAGGACACTACTGTTGGCCCGATCATGACAAACGACCCCGATAACGCTAGCGATCCTCCTCAACTAACAAGTTGAAACTCTTCACGGGTGTTAGTCCTCAGTTTTGTACCCTTTCGTCACTTGATGACAAAGGAGGAGAAATCCGAGTTTGTCTTCAAGCGGGTCTACCTTATGGGCTATATTTTTTTAAGTTGCAACTCTCGTTCTTCTCCATTGTTTGGTTGGCTGAGTTGTAAACTTATGCGTGGTGGTGGTCTGACACTTTTGAACCGTTTCCTTCGCATGCAGATTCATCATGTTGGTTAATGCACACATGCTAAAATTCGTCAGACATGACTTTCCATCATGCATTTCAATTTCCTCATGATGTATGTCAAATGCATGCATGGATTACAAGATTTAGGGGGAGATCTCCACAGTATAAATCTACAATGTGCATTTGCAGTCCAAAGCAAATTCCTCAATTATGCACATATTCAAGGTAAGTTTCTCTGTATCTTGCAATCAAATTCCTCAAACACGGTACTTACACATCATATTGTTATCCCTGTTGAAAAATTAACCTATTTGTTATCAATCAGTAAAAAGTGGGAGATTGTAAGTGCATCTAGTGCCCCTTAGTGATTTTGGTGTATTGAAGACTTATAGGTTAAGAGACTAATATGTTTGTGAGTGTACACAGGCTCTATAAGTCCCTAAGGATTTTGAGTTATTCGAAGAATATCGACCTGTAAAAATGAATGTCTTTGGGTGAAGACTTTGACAATTCCTCAAAGACTTTCAAAGCGAGGAAATTGGTGTGTCCTTGAAGATATTGATATGGGTACTTTGAAGCGTGAATACTTTTGTTTTCGTAGTTTCATTTCCTTTCAATTGAGTCATAGGAACACCATACTATTAAAGGGGGTGAAGATAAAACTAAGAATTTTTTTCCAAGTGATGCTCATCTTAAAGCCTACACATACCCAATCCGTCGAGTGAAGGCTTTGGAAATATTTTCTAGTTTAGTCAAATTTTAAAGTAACAGAGACGAAGATCTTCTAATCTTTGAGGAATTTTGTCTAACTAAGGAGTTAGGTTTGGCTAGTGTGAATTACCTACAAGTGAGGAATATGATAGACATGAGGACTTTCACAGCTTGAAACTTTCGACCGTTGCTGCACCGTGCGCGAGCTGTCCCTAACCCTATCCACATAACGGTCATATCATTGGGGCATTTATGTCAAATCATTGTGGGATTTCTCCTAGGCTATAAATAGCCTTCCCCCATAACCACTAGCTGGTTGGCTGCTTTGCGAGAGAAACTGACACTTGTCATTTCAGAGCAGCCCATTCCTCGAAGACTTCGAGAGAAAATCATCAGTGAGGAAAAACCCCAAACACCCAAACCAAAACCGAAAAACCCCAAAGCGATTGAGCATCACTTAAGAGATTGTTCTTGTGTAGAACTGACGCTCGTAACCTTTGAAGACCGTGTATCTTCCAGACGGATAGCCTTCATTGGTTTAGAGCATCCAATAGTAAATTGTGGATCACTGGGTGACCGAGTTTGTTATGGTTTGCAATCTGCCCAAAATACTTAACATGAGTGTTGGGTGAGGACTATGTGTCCTTAGCTCAAGGAGAATACGGTAAGAACTATGTGTCCTGGGACTGTGTGTCCTTTGTTCTAAATACCAAGCCGCTTGAAACTAGACATACAAGTGTCACAACAGTTGGAACTGGGTCATCAAATCATTGTCTTCACCGAGCACCTAGTTCTATTTCATCAACCCTTGTATTTCCTCATTTATGTGTTGAAGAAATTGATCGCTACTGTCTAAAGAATTTGACTGAAGACTTCCACAATTTCCTCACCCCAAATTCTTAACTTCACTTGTTCTTCACCTGCGTATCCTGATCATGCTACTTGTGCGAATGCTATGTTTCATTTCATCATGAATACTATGCTCTTGCTATGTTGCACATTCGCGTGAGTACTTATTCCGCTACTCGCTGTTCGTGACTGAGAAATTTAATCACAAGGAAATTCCTCAATGTCGAATTCATAAAAATCGCCTATTAACCCCCTCTTGTCGATATAACTCACTTTAAAGTTTATATGAGGTCTTCTTGAGGAATTTGTGAAGATATACCATGTTGCTGATGTGGCAGGCAGTGTTGATTTTCTCAGCTAGAAGCGACGAGGATTATAAAATTATTCAAGCATAGTGGGAACCATCTTAACAAGAGTCATGTTCTTGCACTCCACGACGCCATTATATTGAGGAGTATAATGAGAGGACATCTCATGAGTAATACCAAGTTCATCAAGATAATCATCAAGATCATTGTTTTTCAACTCTGCCCCATTGTCACTCCTCATGTGCTTGATCTTGAGATCGAAGTTCATCTGTCCCTTGAGGAAAATTGGTTGAAAACTTCGTGCCCTTCGCTTTTGTAACCGATAATATGTGCCAAAGTGTAACATGAATATTCATCAACAATGACAAAGCCATATAGAGAAGCTACATTGGTTAGACTAGCATAATGAGTAGGTCCAAAGAGGTCCATGTGAAGACTTTCAAAAGGACGAGTGTGTGGTCATGATAGTCTTCGAGGGGTGCTTAGATCTAGTCCTCTTCCCAAACTCACAAGCCTGAAAAAATTTGACACCCTCGATGCCTATGACATGCTTCTTCTTCACAAGAGTGTGTAGATTCCTCATGCCTGCATGACCAAGTGGTCGATGCCATAGCCAGCTCTCAGATGCTTTTGCAAGTAGACATGTGGCCTGCTGTGGACCTGTAGAGAAATCAACAATGTACATGTCTCATCTCCTAAAGCCTTCAAAGACATTGTGAGATTCCATGACGACTATGCAATAATATTTGCCAAAGATGACAATCATATGAAGATCACAAAGCATTCAGGTAGACATGAGGTTAAATCCAAGGGACGACTATGCAATAATATTTGCCAAAGATGACAATCATATGAAGATCACAAAGCATTCAGGTAGACATGAGGTTAAACCCAAGGGATTCGACAAGCATGACTTTGTCCATGTGTCGGTCCTTGTATATAGCCACCTTACTGAGACCCAATACCTTGCTGTTTCCTTTGTGTGCATATGTGATATGTTTCAGTGGTGATGGAGTTAATGGAATGTTCATCAACAGACTCTTGTCACCAGTCATGTGATTTGTACATCCACTTTCAGGAACCCACTCTGTGGTTTAGGCGTTGTCATCATGCAGATGATTTTGTACTCGATCATAAGCTTCGGAGTGAAGAATATGGTATCAAATTCAAACTTGAATTTCATCATGTAGAGTAGAGTTAAGATAAAATGAGGACGTGTGAAATGATAATAATTTCATCATGATTATCTTGCGTCCTCTCAAGCATTTCCTCAGGTCTCCAGCAAAGTCTTCAAATGATCAAGTTCATCTGGAAACCTGACATGCATAAGAGGTTAGTTTAATTTCTACACCACCCACATTTGAAGGGGTGGTAAAGAGTTTATCATCCTGCGAGCACTATATGAGAATTTATGCATTGAAGCTAATGCACTTTGTTTCACAAGTGGGGGGTTAGTGTACTCCAATGCTTATGCAGAGAAATTCTTCGAGGACTTATGAACATAATGGTTTGAGGAATAGTGCACATATTTATGACCCTTGTAGTTTCCCTACATATCACAAGCATTAGCACGATTATGAGCAGAATTTTGACCATATGAGGAATTCGATCCTCGTGAAGATTTTGGCCCACTTGAGGAATTTGATCTGGGGTTCTTCTTCTTCACGGGTGGTGTCATGAGGACATTCACCTGAAGACTTTGCAAGCTGCTTGTGCGAACCCAGATTTTCCTCAAGTTTTATCCATTCATATAGTTAGTTCCAACATATAAAGCAAATAATTCACCATTTTGATTTTTGAACAGTTTATAATGACTCATCAGAGGAATATGAAGTTTCACATGCAAAGCCTTATAATGCAGATAGATCAATAGGAGTTCCTTTTGTAGCAACCCATGAGGTTTTGGGATATAGCTTAGATTTCCAGTATGATCCCTCAACATTAAATTTCATCTTAAATGAAATACACTATTTCCGAGGGTTTCTGTTCAGAATCTTCTTATTGAGCACATCACAAAGGGTTTGATGCCCTTTGAGGCTTTTGTATATGCTTGTCACATACAATATCTTCAACCTGCATTTTCATTAGTGACATTTGTGGTTTCCTCAAGTGAAGAATTTGTGACCACATATACAATTGAAGAATTTTTATCAATAGAAGCATTTGAACTTTTAGGTAAACAATTACCAGATTCACGCTCCATGCATTTCATGCATGGTGGAATTAATTCATCCTGAGCGATACTAATCTGTTGAGGAAGCAAATAATCATTTTCACTTCGGAGATCATGATGAGATGCCCTTAGTGTCTCAAGATCTTTCTTTTTTGGAAGAAATTCATAAGAAAGCTTCTCATGATTAGCCAAAAGAGTGTCATGACATTCTTGAAGACTATCAAATTTAGACTGAAGAATTTGAACATCATCAGTGATGGTTTGAGTCCAATCCATTTCCTCGTTCAATACGTCATCCCTTTTGTCGAGCAATTTCTGAAGCTTTTCTAGAGCATTTTGTTGCTTAGTAGCAATATTAGCAAGCTTGTAGTAACTAGGTTTTTAATAATCATCTGGGTCACAGTCACTTGAGTGAGAACAGGAAGTGTGTTTGGGTACCTTGGCACCTTTTGCGACGAAGCAATAGGTGGGAGCAAAGTCGTCGTCGCAGTCATTAGTATTGTTGACGTTGTCATTTTCATCGAGATTGATTATGGACTTGCTGACGAATGTGGTAGCAAGGGATAGGCTTGCCATAGCAGAATCTGACTCCTCCTCGGATCCTTCCTCTTCATCACATTCGTCAGGTTGTTCCTCAGAATCCATTTCCTTGCCAATGAGAGCCCAATCCTTGCTAAAACTGTTCTTCTTGTGCTATGATGACTTTGATGATGAGGATTTTGGATATTTGTTCTTTTTCTTCGAGTCATGAGAACTGTCATCCTTGTACTTCTTCTTCTTCTTTCATTCCTTCACCCATCGAGGACAATGAGCAATGTAGTGACGAGACTTCTTGCATTTATGGAATGTTGTGTTCTTATAGTCCTCACATGAAGATTCTGATTTCCTCACATCTCTTCTTGAAGATTCTCCGAAATTACCTTGTCTGGTTAACTTCTGGATTTTTCTCACAAGCAAAGCAAGTTCTTGACCAAGTTCTCCAGGATCACCAAGACTGCAATCAGATTCTTCTTCTTCAGATGACGAAACAGTCGTTGCCTTCGGCGCACGAGATCTTCCATAGCTTGGTCCATAGAGATCTCTCTTCTCACCTTGTTAGTATTAATGAGTATTGAGTCTCCCAAGAGTATCAGAAGGATCTAGTAACTTGTAGTCTCTATACTCTTGAATCATCAGAACTAGTGTATCAAATGAGGAATCAAGAGATGTCAACAATTTATTCACCACTTCATGGTCGGTAATGTCATTGTCGCCAAGAGCCTGTAGCTCATTGGATATATCACTCAGGCGATTGAAGTTTTGCTGAAAATTTTCATTATTAAATCTTTTGAATCGGTGGAAGGGATTGCGAATAACATCAATCTGAGTCACATTGAGTAGATACTTCTTTGTTGAGCTTGGACAACCTGTCCGGGATGAGCTTTGCAGTTACCAAAGCACTAACTCTGTCATACTGACCTTTGCTTAGATGGCCACAAATGTTATTCTTTTCTTGAGAGTCGAGTTGCTTGCATGTGCACCTTGTTCTTCTAGTAGGGGTAGTCCGTCCCGTCAAAGGTAGCCGATCCTGAAGTGGCATTGATCATACCGCGGTCAACATAACTAAATCTAGAGGGGGGTGAATAGGTGATTTTTATGAATTCGTCACTGAGGAATTTCCTCATGAATAAATTGCTCAGTCACGAACACCGTGCAACAGACTAAGTACTGACATGTAAGCAATACACAAAAAAAGCATAGTCATCATGATGAAACAAAATAGACTCCTAGCTCGAGTAGCGTGATCAGGATTCACAAGTGAAGAACAAGTGCATTGAAGAATTTGAGGTGAGGTAATTGTGGAAGTCTTGAGTCAAATTCTTCAAATAGCAACGATCAATTTCATCAACACATAAATGAGGAAGTAGAAGGGTTGAGGAAATAGAACCAGGTACTCGGTGAACAAAATGATTTGATGACCCAGTTCGATGTGTTGTCAAAGTCATACGTCTGGTTTGGAGCGGCTTGGTATTTAAACCAAAGGACACACAGTCCTAGGACACTAAGGCCTTACAGTATTCTCCTTGAGCTAAGGACACACAGTCCTCGCCCAACACTAGTGGTAAGTCTTCACGTGAGACTTCCAAACCCTCACAAACTCGGTCACTCGACAATCCACAGTTTACTATTGCATGCTCTAGACCAGTGATGCCTAACCATCTAGAAGATGCACAATCTTCAAAGGTAACAAGTGTCGGTTCCACACAGGAACAATCTCTTAAGTGATGCTCAATTACTCCGGGTTTTGGGTTTTGGTTTTGGTGTTTGGTTTTTTTCCTCACTCATGATTTTCTCTCAAAGTCTTCGAGGAATGGATGGCTCTCAAATGCCAAGTGTGAGTTTCCCTCTCGGAGCAGACAACCAGCTACTGGTTACGGGGGCGACTGTTTATAGCCTGGGAGCAAACCAGACATGATTTGACATAAATGCCCCCAATGATATGACCGTTATGTGGATAAGGTTTGGGGACATCTCGCACATGGTGCAGCAACATCAGATGTTTCAAGCTATGAAAGTCCTAATGTCTCTCATATTCCCCACTTGTATGTAATTAGCATTTGCAAAAAACTTACTTCTGAGTTAGACAAATTTCACGAGAGACCATAAGATCTCCGTCTGTTTTACTGAAGAAATTGACTAAACCGTAGAAGATTTACAAATGCTGCACTCAAAGGATTGGGTATGTGTAGGCTTTGAGATGAGCATCATTTGGAAACGCTTCCTTCATTTTACCTCGCCCCCCTTAAAAGTAGGGTGGTACTATCACTCAAAAGAAGGAAATGAAACCATGAAAACAAAAGTTTTCATGCTTCAAAGTCCTCGCATCAATATATTTAAGGACACACCACTTTACTCTCTTTCAAAGTCTTTGAGGAATTATCGAAGTTATCAACCGAAGTGTAGATATTCTTCAAATAACTCAAACTCCTCAATGACTTGTAGAGCTTGTGTACACTCACAAACACATTAGTCTCTTAAGCTATATGTCTTCAATGCACTTACACCTCTAACTAGCCCCTCCACGACTCTCTCACACTATGGAACCCTCCTCCCACACCCAATCGACCTCTTGCACCACCAGCCCTTCCCGAGGGCCGCCCGAACTCGAGATCGATCCAGAGCTCTACCTCGTCGTACCTCCGATGGTCTCTGGGTACAGCCCACCTCCAACTCCACTTTCTTCTCTGTTGGACCCCCCTCAGTGTCTTGACCATTCCCCTCTCCATGCTGCACCATTTTGCATGACGTGGCAACATCGCCCTCTCTCTGTGTGCTGCTCGGCCCCACCTATCCGGTTTGAAACCCGATCGGCGCACACACGTGGCTCGGCTAGGCCACTTTGTTTCCATGCTTGTGTAGCTACTGGCTATTTTGGCACAACCTGATCTGGGCATTTTCTTCTTCTTTTTATGCCTGTTTTCCATACTTTTCACAACACAAATTATTTGTCCAAATCCTATAATTCCATCTTCATAATTCTTGCAATATTACAATCTATTTAATGGTATACTTTTCATGCATGACAAATTAGCTTTCCGCTACTGTTCTTAATTAAAACCTTATTTAAAATATATAAATCCACTGTTTGAATCCTTTTTATCTACTTTGGCACTGTCAACCAAAAACTAGGAATTATGGTATTTGTAGTTTTCGCTCTAGTGTTTTAGAAAAATGAGATGACAGTGTTGGGAGTGATTCATTTTCCTATTTTTGCCGTGGTCTTAGTTTTGGCCGTTATATTGTGATGATAGATTACAATTTTGATGGAGAAGTTGGACCAGAAGCATTTGAAGACACCGAAGAATTTATTTAACTAGGCAAGTAACCCTTTGACCATGTTGATTAAACTACTTTTATGCATGGCATTATATTACTTTGATCGTTACATGAAAAATCATGATGATATGGTGACAACCTTGTTGGGTTGTCTTCCATGCATTGCCATTGATACTTGAATGATGCATGACTCTACTTTTCGTTGAGAGCTATGCGGGTGAGAAGTAGTTAGGTTCAAGTGGTTGCCATGCAAATGGGCCAGGAATTTGCATAGTGATAGAACTAAAGTGTATACAAAATTTTATAAAAAACCCCATCATGTGGCACTAATGCCCGAGGGAGAAGATGAGCTAGGTAACCGCTTGAGAAAGAAGTGGTGTACCGAAGCAACTTGTGTGAGTGTGTTTTTAAGACGGATTAGATTTTGGATTTTTTGACCGTTCCCAACCTTACATGTACGAACACGATACCGCGGGTGAGCCGAGTCACTCTCTTGATACGGGGTCGTGCCTGGACTGGTGACTATTGCTATTTTTAGACACACCAGGCACACAGTTGGTCCCCTCATGGATGGTACTTGTGATGTAAATCATGCGGGTTGTGTGCCAACGAGTGGACTCTTTGTTTAGTGTTGTCAAGGGAAAGGCATTTTTTGGGTGCTTACCTTGAGTATTTAATATACCACGAGTCGTGGTTTGACACGGAAATTTCCTGTGTCTTGCGGGTAAAGTGTACAACATCTGCAGAGTGTAAAACTATTCAAATAGATGTGTCCACGGTCAAGGATAGTTGGGTGGTGCTTCTTAAACTACGTCCAGAGTTCTACAAAACTATGTGTGTGTGAGAGAAAAACGAAATACGTGAGCTAAGTTAGATGACTTGATGAAATGATGAAATTAGAGTTGACATACTTTATTTATATTGATATCTATAACCCGTACATAAGCATATCTTCAACCTGTTGATGCATAGCGTTTATAAATGATAGGACATGATATTGCACTCAAAATTAGCTTCCCGTAGAACTACATACTTAGTGCCTTACCATGTAATCTTTTACCTCGTTCCCAACATGGGTTGCCTGCGAGAACATTAAAAGTAGCGATTGGATTGACAATGGTTATTTAATTAGCCATGCATGGAAGAAAATGAATATGGTGAAGAATACCTTGGTGACAAACATACGGATTAGGCTGCTTTCGAGTCAGAATGTGTGTAGGGTTAAGGGAGATGGCATGGGTCCACACTATCGTTCAAGATTTCCGCTGCAAGTTTATGTATGGTGTTTGGCCTTCATGGCCCTATCTATGTAAGACCTGACCATAATGGTAATATTTGTGTACGAAGGTATGTAATGGATGTGTTCACTGAGAATTGATCTCTCGGATCACTATACACGTGCATACGGTGACTTTGACTTATGAGTCGGGTTACCCACAACATATCACCATTTACTCAGAGGAAGGAGACAATCTCACCTTCCTATTTGGAAGAGAGGTTGTTGCCAATGGTAATGGTGGGTCCTGAGCCACTGCAATCCATTGCCACTTACTTCGTCTCGACGCACACCTTAGATAATAAGTGCTTCTTCTTTGCGGGTGCAGCGTCATGTGGCTCGAGGTTATCCCTGTTCATAGGATAGACAGTGGAGGTGGTCTTGTAGGCCTGCTCGATGGAACACACAACCTCTTTATCATCATAGCGGATGGTGATGGTTCCACCATAGTCCTTGGCATCTTGACGGTCTTGATGTGCGCCACGTCGAAGTCGATGAACTCCGTTGTCGGTGTACTAATGAATGGGGGCCCTTAGTTCCTGTGCCTTATGCAAGGGAAGTCGTGGCACCTAGGCTAGCAACTCCTTGCTGGGATCATCCCGAGCCCTCAGGAGAAGAATACCAAGACCAAGACCAAGGCCACCTCAACAGGGGGTTGTTGTCTATATCAGCCAAGGTGTTCAGTGGAATGTAGGTGGGCACGGATGGAAGGGGCATGCGGCTGTAGCAGCGGGCGTCTCCCAGTCACGATGACCCCTGTCCCGCAGCGTGGTAGCAAGATAGAGAGGCAGCTGGGCGGACGACACAGAGAGAGAGGCAATCCTTGCCGGCAGATGCAACCTCATGACGTATTTAATGTTCCTATCCCAATGTGCGAGAGTTAGGTATTTCCCACTACCAACTCTGGCACGTAGTCCCATCACTGCAGTTCACACTGCACACCTAGTAAAATGACCAATATAGCCACTATGGTAACTCCATTGCCCTATAAAAGGAGGTGCGTGGCTACCTTTAAAAGGGTTGACACTCTAATTAATCACACGCGTAGCTGAGCCCTCGAGCATCCTTGTCGGGCCACTGCGCTCCTCTGTTTACCACCACCCAATTAACCACCACCAAGAGGACGTAGGGTGTTACGCTTCCGAGTGGCCCGAACCTGTATAAATCCCCTCGCGCATGGCTTTGCCAGCTGACGCTCTGTATGCACCGATACCCCCTACAGAACCGTAAAAGGGGCCTCTTATAGGTCCATTTTGCATCATGCTTTCATGTTGATATTTATCGCTTCTTGGGCTGTTATTTCACTTCATTGTAAAATACTTATGCCTTTTCTCTTATTTTGCAAGGTTTACATGAAGAGGGAGAATGCCGACAGCTGGAATTCTGGCCTGAAAAAGGAGCAGGTTTGAGATACCTATTCTGCGCAACTCCAAACGCCGTAAAAATCAACGAGGATTTTTTTCGGGAATTATAAAAAATACTGGGCTGAAGAAGTGCCAGAGGGGTGCCAGCAGGTGGCCACAAGCCTGCTAGGCGCGACCACCCCCTGGCCGAGCCTAGGGGGCTTGTGGGCACCCAGCTGGCCCTCTGGCCCCCCTCTTCTGCTATATGAAGGGTTTCGTCTGGAAAAAAAATCAGAAGGAGGCTTTTTCGAGGATTCGCCGCCGCCACGAGGCAGAACTTGAGCAGAACCAATCTAGAGCTCCGGCAGGACGATCCTGCCGGGGAAACTTCCCTCTCGGAGGGTGAAATAGTCGCCATCGTCATCACCAACACTCCTCTCATTGGAGGGTACTAATCACCATCAACATCTTCATCAGCACCATCTCATCTCCAAACCCTAGTTCATCACTTGTAACCAATCTCCATCTCGCGACTCCGGTTGGTACTTGTAAGGTTGCTAGTAGTGTTAATTACTCTTTGTAGTTGATGCTAGTTGGATTAATTGGTGGAAGAGTTTATGTTGAGATCCTTGATGCTACTCATTACCTCTCTGGTCATGAATATGATTATGCTTTGTGAGTAGTTAATTTTGTTCCTGAGGACATGGGATAAGTCATGCGAATAGTAGTCATGTGAATTTGGTATTCGTTCAATATTTTGATGTGTTGTATGTTGTTTTTCCTCTAGTGGTGTTATGTGAACGTCGACTACGTAACACTTCACCATTATTTGGTCCTAGAGGAAGGCATTGGGAAGTAGTAAGTAGATGATGGGTTGCTAGAGTGACAAAAGCTTAAACCCTAGTTTATGCGTTGCTTCGTAAGGGGCTGATTTGGATCCACTAGTTTAATGCTATGGTTAGACTTTGTCTTAATTCTTCTTTCGTAGTTGCCGATGCTTGCGAGAGGGGTTAATCATAAGTGGGATGCTTGTCCAAGTAAGGGCAGTACCCAAGCGCCGATCCACCCACATATAAAACTATCAAAGTAACGAACGCGAATCATATGAACATGATGAAAACTAGCATGACAGAAATTCCCGTGTGTCCTCGGGAGCGTTTTTCCTCCTATAAGACTTTGTCCAGGCTTGTCCCTTGCTATAAAAGGGATTGGGTCACTTTGCTGCACCGTTGCTACTTTTGTTACTTGTTGCTTGCTATGAATCATCTCACCACACAACTACTTGTTACCAATAATTTCAGTGCTTGCAGATTTTACCTTGCTGAAAACCACTTGTCAGATCCTTCTGCTCCTTGTTGGGTTCGACACTCTTACTTATCGAAAGGACTACGATTGATCCCCTATACTTGTCGGTCATCAGCCTCCAGGGTCCCATGGATCACCATGGGTGCATTTCCCCGACATCTTTGGTGCGCCAGCTAGGAGGATATTTCTATGCGCATATCTTCATCAACATATCCACGTGCCTTTATCGGTGTCCATGGC
Organism: Hordeum vulgare subsp. vulgare; assembly: GCF_904849725.1. Classification (NCBI taxonomy): domain Eukaryota; kingdom Viridiplantae; phylum Streptophyta; class Magnoliopsida; order Poales; family Poaceae; genus Hordeum; species Hordeum vulgare. The sequence goes on along the minus strand of NC_058524.1, from coordinate 331,382,609 downwards.
GCCTAAGAAGACCAGGGGTGGCACGACGGGTGACCATTCAACAACCATTATGTCTGTGTCGACAGCAACGAGCGAAGAGCGCGAGGGTGCTTACCAGTCACATCGCGCTAGTGAAAGCAACCACAACACTATGAGGAGCTCCACAGGCCATGGCCCGGACCCCGTCGACGTGTTAGCGCAAGCCGCTGTAGCCACTGCCGGGGGCGACTCCGCGGTCGCGGCAACGGCTGCAGCGGCGATGACCATGAGTCCATGACCAGTAGTTATGTGATGTCTTCTCTCCAATCTTGTGCTTCAATGGTTATTCTATGTAATTCTCTTGCTTTTGCTATGCTCGGTTTGTTGGGATCCGACGGATTATGAGATTATGTTCAGATTGTTATGAGTTATATTTGATTATCCTTTAATATTATGTTCCTTAGTGATTATTGCATGTTCTCCATTTCTTTTTATTGCCTTGGCCAAGTAGTAGATCGTAACTCCAAGAGGGAGCGTTGTGCATGATTGTGGGTTCGGGCCCCTCGATGTCTAGCTTGACTGACAGAAACATGAGACTAGGGGATGTGCTTCTAGCCACCAAGGATAAAACAATGGTACTTGTGACCAAGGTTGCAAGGATTATTTACCTTACACATAGTTCGTTAATGCAGTTGTCTGTTGCTTTGAGTTTACACTTTGGGTGGGGCTCGCAACTTAATACCGGAGATATGTTCTGGATAGATATCTCAAGGTGGATGATTAGTAAGTATATGCCGAGGAATAAATGGTTTACTTGTCTTGGTGTAATGCCAATTACTATTGAACCTCTAACTATCAAGGAGCATGATTAGCATTGCGGTGCGATCATAATTCTGTCAGTTGCCCAACTGTGATTTGTTTATGCTAGCATAGTTGTTTATCGTCTTTTGGGAGAGAGACATCACTAGTGAACAACATGTGATTCCGGTCCATATCACCATCATTGTTTACACCTCCATCTTTACCGCTTTCATTTACTTTTCCGTTGCAATCACTATTACTTTCCCGCTTGTGTTTTGAACCTTTGCAAACTACAAGGCCGGAGAGATTGACAACCTCTCTATCCTTGTTGGGAGCAAAGTTATTTGTTGTGTGTGCAGGTCCATGTATTTTGTTGACCAGGACAGGAGACACATACTTGTTGAGCCAATGAGTCCTACTCGTTCGATAAACCTTACAGTCTGTGTGTGAGGGAAATTTGTTGCTGACAACATCTCCACCTTCTACTTGTGGTAACCAACGAGGGGCGAGAAGTATATCCATCAACTCGTCATCAAGCGAATTTCTGGCGCCGTTGCTGGGGACTCCACTCTTCAAGATAGAGGAGTTTCACACTATCTTTTACCTTTGGTTTTTAGTCTTGTTAGTTTGCTTTCTAGTTTTTGCTTTAGAGTCCTATACCAAAAACCACCAAAAAATATATTTGCTTTGCTCTTGATTGTTGCCGCTACTATGGGTCCCACTGAGAACACCAAGTTGTGTGACTTCACTAGTCACAACAACAATGGCTTTATCTGCACTCCTATTGCTCCTCCTGCCACTGAGGCCACGTCCTATGAGATTAAACCTGCTCTGCTGAACCTAGTGATATTGTTAAGCTTAAGCTTTTTTCGTTTCTCCTTGAGAGGAGGAGCTAAAGTGTGGCTTCAATCTTTGCCTAGGAATAGCATAGATTCTTGGGATAAGTGCAAAGATGCTTTTATTGGGAAGTAGTACCTGCCTGCTAAGATTATCCAGTTGCAGAGTAACATTATAAATTTTAGGCAATTGGAGAATGAACATGGTGATCAAGCTTCGGAACGTATGAAATCTCTTGTTAAGAATTTCCCTACTCATGGTTTGACTACTTGTATGGTTATCCAAACTTTTTATGCAGGATTGAACTTTATGTCGCGGAATCTGTTTGACTCGACCGCGGGAGGAACCTTTATGTCAACTACAGTTGGTGCTGCCACAAAGCTATTGGATGAGATGATAACAAATTATTCTCAATGGCACACCGAGAGAGCTCCAACAGGTAGGAAGGTAAACTATGTTGAGGAGATCTCCTCCATTAATGATAAGGTTGACATGATCATGACTCTACTTACTAAGCAAGCTCCTATTGATCCTCATGATGTTCCTTTAAATTCTTTGGTTGCTTAAGAAAGAGAGAAAGTGGATGTTAATTTTGTCTCTAGGAACAATTTTAACAACAATGCTTATAGGAGTAATTTTGGTAGCAATCCTAGACCGTTCCCATCCAACAACTATGGGAACAACAACAATTATCCTAGCACCAAAAACTCCACTTCTAAATTAGAGAGCATGCTGAAGGATTTTATCACTTCTCAAAATGCCTTCAACAAGAGTGTAGAAGAGAAACTAGAAAAATTAGATAGTCTCTCTTTGAAGGAGGAAAACATAGCTCATGATGTAGAGATGCTTAAAATTAGAACTTCCCCACTTGAGGAAAGGAACAACACACCAATGAATGATATCCAAGTCCAAATTAATGAGAACATAAGAATGCTAGCCAAACTTAAAGAGAGATGGGATAGAGTAAAAGAAGAAGAAGAGAGAATTAAGAGCCTTCCTACACACACTACCATTGCTACTATACAAGTTGTTGAGGATCTCAAAACTTTTAGCACCCATCGCACTCCTAGACCCAATGGACCCATTAATGGTGATACTAATACCTCAATTATAGGACAAGAAGGTACTATGAATTTAGAGACTATCAAAAGAATGATCTTAGATGACATTACTACCACTTTAATTAATGGTAGTAACCTTTGATTTGACAATTGTAGTCTCTCAGAAGTCATCACCTTTTTACAAAGAATGGCTGAAGACCCACACACTAGTACAATCAATATTGCCTTCACAGAGCATATTAACAATGCTCTTATCAAAGCTAGAGAGGAGAAGCTCACGCTAGAGACTACTATTCCTAGGAAACTAGAATGTGGTTGGGATCCTATGGTCAAAATTAAATTGAATAATATCTCTTGCTTTGCATTGTGTGATGTTGGAGCTAGTGCCTCCGTTATGCCCAAAGAATGTATGATATGCTTGATTGGAAACCTTATGATCCATGTTATTTTGGTGTTCGTCTCTTGATTCTTCCATGAAGAAACCTTTGGGGACAATTGATGATGTGATTATTATTGTCAACGATAATTACGTGCCCGTTGATTTTCTTATTATGGACATTCAATGTGATCCTTCATGTCCAATTATTTTGGGACGTCCTTTTCTCCGCACCATTGTTGCTATCATTGACATGAAAGAGGGAATTATTAAATTCCAATTTACTCTTAAAAAGGGAACGGAACACTTCCCTTGAAAGAAGATTAAGTTACCTTATGAGTCCATTACATGGGCAAGTTATTCTTTTGGAGTTGATAACACTTGATCTTCTTGCATTGTGCCTAGCTCAAAGGCATAAAATAAAGCGCTTGTTGGGAGGCAACCCAAGTTGTTTTTACTTTCTGTTTTAGTGGTCTTGGTGTGTGTTACTACTGTAGAAACATCATTGTATCTTTATTTTTAAGCTTTGTGTCAAGATATAGCTTCTGATTGCAGAAAGTTCAAAAGTTGTGACATGCTGTCGAGAAACAGATTCTGTCTTCTTGACGGAAACATTCACCAAAAATCACGAGACCATATTTTTGATGTGAATTGTTTTGACAACATGCACTATATAATTGTCTTTGTGGCATGTGTTCTGAGGTTTTTGATTTGAGTTGCAGAAGTACCCCGAATAAATTATTTACTACCTATTGTTTTATTTTTCACAGATTCTGCCATGATTTGTGTTTTCATTGTTTTGCGAATCCTAAGCTTTCTTTTTATTTGCAAAAACCATTTGGTATTCATAAGAAGCAGTATATTTTCATGAAAATCTTTATTTCCAGCAGGTATTGACTAATTTTATTAAGGGAACTAATCACTCTAATCAGCTTATGATGAGTTTTGTATGAAGGGGGTTTTCAACTATGCGATGGGAGAGATGATGAAAGAAGATAAAGGAGTGTCAAACGCTCAAGATTGGGGATGCCCCATTCATCCCAAGAAATATTCAAGGAGACTCAAGCATCTAAGCTTGGGGATGCTTCCGTGCATCCCCTCCTCTATCAACAATCATCAGTTTGTCCATCTCCATGCTATATTTTTATCACTTCATATGATATGTGCTATACTTGGAGCGTCCCGCTATTTTCTTTTTTAGTTTGTTTTAGTTTTGTTTGCTGGCCATAACAAGTCGGAACCTAGCCTACCTTGTTTGGGAGAGACACATGCTCCATTCCACTCTAGAACCCAACATAGCTTTTCATGCTTATCCTTTTTGTGTGTTCTCCATCTTCTCGTAGCTACTGTCATGCTTAGCTCTTAGTTTTCATGCTTATCTTTTTAAGAGCTTTTATTTAGGTTGATTTTGGAAATCTGTTGAGTTATCAAGCTTATCTTGTTTAGAGAGTTGTCTCGTTGCACTGAGTTGTGTGTCTTGCATGAGTAGGTAATTGAGGTTTCTATTTAAGTATAGTAGTAACTTGCAATAGTTTTGAGGTATCGATTTGAGTAATGTTTGGACTATTGGTGCCAAAAGCTTGAGTCTATTAGTGATAGGTGTCGTATTTTGGGAAATCCGTGTGTATTTCAAAAACTAAAAAATAGTTGAGAACTCTAGCTGCTAAATTGATCGCTAACAGATGTCCCACAAGCGTATGAGATCGCAACAGTTTTCGAGGGTAGAGTATTCAACCCAAATTTGTTGGTTCACACGACGGGAAACGAAAGAATATTCTCAAGTATTAGCAACTGAATGTGTCAGTTTCAAGCACACCTGAAAGATTAGTGTCTGCAAGCAAAGTATCAGTAGCAAAGTAGTATGATAGCAACGGTGCCAGAAACGATTTGTTGACAAGGCAGACTATTCCTAACTGTTGTATCAATGGCGCCAGAAAAAGCCTTGTTGAAGGGATGTTAGTGCCGCTTACCTAGCCTCGTCAACGGCGCCAACAAAGTCTTGCAACAAGTAACAGCGGAGTAGTAAGGAACAGTAGTAGCAGCAGCAGCCAAGTAACAAGTAACAACAGTAACGACAGCAGCAACAAAGTGTCCCAATCCCTCTTGTAGCAAGGGACAAGCCTAGGCAAAGTAACGTAGCGAGGACCAGTAGTAAAAGACTCATAGGCAGTGGATCGGTGATGAATGAGTGTGACGGATGTGATTCATCATGTAACAACTATAACACGACGAGATATGTGGCTAGCTCCCGTTCATCAATCTAATGTAGGCATGTATTCCGTATGTAGTCATACGTGCTTAGGGAAAAGAACTTGCATGACATCTATTGTCCATCCCTCCCGTGGCAGCGGGGTCCTAATGGAAACTACGTGATTTTAAGGTTCTCCTTTTAAAAAAGAACCGGACCAATGCATTAACACGCGGTGAATACATGAACTCCTCATACTATGGACATCTCCGGGAGTGGTTCCGGCTATTTTCACTCCGGGGTTGCCGGGTCATAACACATAGTAGGTGACTACAACTTGCAAGATAGGATCTAAAACACACATATATTGGCGACAACATAATAGGTTCAGATCTTAAATCATGGCACTCGGGCCCTAGTGACAAGCATTAAGCATAGCCAAGTAGTAGCAACATCAATCTACAACATAGTGGATACTAGGGATCAATCCCCGTCAAGAACTAACTCGATTACATGATAGATCTCATCCAACTCATCACCGTCCAGCAAGCCTACGATGAGATTAATCACGAACGATGAAGAGCATCATGGAATTGTCGATGGAGAAAGGTTGATGATGACGATGGCGACGATTTCCCCTCTCCGGAGCCCGAAAGTGACTCCAGATCTGCCCTCCATATGAAGAACAGGATGGGGCGGCGCCTCCGTATCGCAAAACGCGATCAAACCTTCTGTCTGATTTTTTTCCAGGCGAAACGGAAGATATAGAGCTGAGATTGGGGCGGTGGTGCCACGTGGGCCCCACAAGCCTGCACGGCGCGGCCTAGGGGAGTGGCCGCGGCCTGTGGGCTTGTGGCCCACTGGCATGCCCCCTCCGGTTGATCTTTGCGCATGTATTTTTCTTTTATTCCAGAAAAAGCTCCGTAATTTTTTAGGACGTTCCGAGAACTTTCATTTCTGCACAAAAACAACACCATGGCAATTCTGTTGAAAACAGCGTCAGTCCGGGTTACTTCCATTCAAATCATGCAAATTAGAGTCCAAAACAAGGGCAAAAGAGTTTGGAAAAGTAGATACGACGGAGACGTATCAACTCCCCCAAGCTTAAAGCCTTGCTTTTTCTCAAGCAACTCAGTTGACAAATTGATAGAGTCAAAAGAAAAACTTCGACGGACTCTATTTGATCTTGTTGTTGCAACTATGTCTAACTCACAACCAGAATTTCAGGAACATCACAAGCAAACCACATAAGCAAATGACATCTAGGTCTCACGGTAAACTCATATCAATAGCATAATCAACTAGTGAGCAAATAATAATAAGCCTCAAATGTCAACACTTCAACCAAAACAACATGAAGCAGTACAAATAGATGGTATCTTGCTAGCTCTTTCTGAGACTGCAAAACATAAATGCAGAGCACCTTCAATGACCAAGGGCTGACTAAACATTGTAATTCAAGGCAATGAAGATCCAGTCATAGTCATACCCAACACAGTTAAAAGCAAAGCATAAAAATGATAGAGGTGCTCTCTAATTGGTGCTTTTGTAAGAGGAGGATGACTCAACAGGAACATAAATAGACATGCCCTTCACAGAGGGAAGCATTGATTTGCAGAGGTGCCAGAGCTCAAGCTTTGAAAACAGAGATAATAATTTTGGGTGGCATGCTTTCATTGTCAATGCAATGACTAAGAGTTCTCAACATCTTCCATGCTACACATGCTATAGGCTGTTCCCAAACAGAAAAGTAAAGTTTTGACTCCCCCACCACAAATCAATCACACTCCACGGCTAGCCGAATCCTCGGGTACCGTCCAAACCAACATCAATCCTGGGGGAGTTTTGTTTGCAATTATCTTTTCAATTTGAGCATGGAACTGGGAATTCCAATTACTGGCCCCTTTCTCGTGAATGATAGTGAATAAACACATATCGAGGATAACACACCTAGCATGGAAGATACCAAGAGCCCCCTGTCACCATATGAGCGGTTCGGGCATGCAAAACAGATTATTTCTTGAAGATTTAGAGAGTGGCACATGGAAATTTACTTGGAACGGCAGGTAGATACCACACATAGGTAGGTATGGTGGACTCATATGTCACAACTTTGGGTTTATGGAGGTGGATGCACAAACAGTATTCCCGCTTACTACAAGTGAAGGCTAGCAAAAGACTGGGAAGCGACCAACACTACTGGAATCCAGAAATTTGCCGTCTGCTTGGCCTTTGCCGTCAGCTCACACATGGGAAAGGTACTCTTTGCCGTCAGCTGCCACAGTGCTGACGGCAAAGAGGTGGCACATGGAAAAATATTATTTTGCCGTCGGCCACTTCTTTGCCGTCCGCTGGCCGACGGCAAAGAGCCCTAAGCGGACGGCAAAGGGAGGGCGGACGGCAAAGCCCCGCCACACAACGGCCGAAACGTCATCCCACACACCCCTCCCCTTTGCCGTCTGCTTGGGGCCCTTTGCCGTCCGCCTGGGAGCGCGGCGGACGGCAAAGGTGAGGGCGGCCCACCACCCAACCACCCACCCGGTGCCTCCCCCCCGGGACCTTTGCCGTCGGCCTTGGGGGCCTTTGCCGTCAACCTAGGAGCGCGGCGGACGGCAAAGGGCCGACAGCCTAGCCACGTCCACGCGCAACCCCGCCCCCCTTCCAATCGTTCCCACGTAGCCCCCCTCCAACCCTACCGACGTCCCGCGCCGCCGCTGCCCCGCGCCGCCACCTGCCCCGCACCGCCGCCTGCCCCGCACCGCTCCTCCTCCCTGCCCCGCGCCGCCGCCTGCCCCACGCCGTCGCTGCCCCGCGCCGCCGCTGCCCCGCGCCGCTCCTCCTCCCTGCCCCGCGCCGCCGCCTGCCCCGCGCCGCTCCTCCTCCCTGCTTCGCGCTGCCGCCTGCCCCGCGCTGCCCCTCCTCCGTGCGCCGGCCGCTCCCCTGTCGCCTGCCCCTCCCGGCGCCGCCCCTCCTACACCGCCCCTCCTGCGCCGCCCCTCCTCCCTGCGGCACCCCTCCTCCCTGCGCCTCCTCCCTGCGCCGCCCCTCCTCCCTGCACCGCCCTTCCAAGATAGGTAAATTTATTTCTGTTTTTTTGTTTTTTTCTCTTTTGTCATTTTTAGGTTCATGGTAATTAGTTTGTGGTAATTAGTTTGTTAGGTTATACTATATATGCTAATTGTTTATGGTAAAATTAATGACACAAGGATGATAACATTAGTTGTCAAGCATGATGTGTTTTTTTGGTTTTGTTTCTATTTAATGGTATTTGTAGTTTGAAAACGCCGATGTGTTCTGTGTCACACATGTCAAGCATGAAAGTACCTCTTCATCGGAATGGCTAAAAAACAATATTTTTTTTGGCTCGGGAGTACTGATGATGTGTTTCAAGAAAAAAGTGGTGTCATTAGAAAAGAAAAAGGTTTAGGGTTGAGCACATTATTCTATCTTCGAAGATCGACCCGGTACCCTCCCAAAAAAAGATCGACCCGGTCCAGCTGATTCATGAGCACAGCGACGTGGGAAGCACTATGTTGTGGTGTGTGTGCTTCCACCGGACAAAACAATGAAATTTTGAAACATGGACGCGGCGCCGGACCAGGCGTTGACGGCGGAGGCGGCGGCGGCCGTGCTCTCCCCGAGCGGGCCGGTCAGGTAGCTGATGAAGTTGGAGGAGATGCCGTAGTACGCGAACCGCCGACCCCCTGACCCCCGACGCCACTGACCCCTGACCCCCGACGCCACTAACCCTCGACCCCCGACCCCCTACCCCGACCGTGACGCCACTGACCCCCAACTCTGGAGCCCGGACACCTCTTTGGCCTCTTGTTGACCGAAAAGACCCCAACCCCCGACGCTAGTGACCCTCAACCCCCGACAACACTCACCCTCGACCCCCGACCCCCGACCCCGACCCCCGACGCCACTGACCCCCGATCCCCGACGCCCGACGCCACTGACCCTCGACCCCCGACAACACTCACCCTCGACCCCCGACCCCCGACGCCCGACGCCACTGACCCTCGACCCCCGACCCCCGACAACACTCACCCTCGACCCCCGACCCCCTACCCCGACCCCCGACGCCACTGACCCCCGACACCCGACGCCCGACGCCACTGACCCTCGACCCCCGACCCCCGACCCCCGACAACACTCACCCTCGACCCCCGACCCCCTACCCCGATCCCCAACGCCACTGACCCCCAACCCCCGAGACCCGACACCTCTTCGGCCTCTTGTTGACCGAAAAGACCCCAATCCCCGACGCCAGTGACCTTCGACCCCCGATGACACTGACCCACATAGTTATGAGTTAGGTCATATAGTTATGTTAATTATAAAAACATCATATTTGTGTTGATCGGGTGAATTTCAATGTGCAGTTGTTCGACGACCTCCACGTGCGTTGGACGAGCTCCGCCCTTGCGTTGTTGGTGAGCACAAATGACTTCTCCTCCTACCCCCTTAATTTGCTCTGTCCCGGTCTTCGTGCCGATGAAACTTGCTAGCTATAGGTTTCTTCAATCAAGAGTATGCGTGACAAGTATGCCTCTCCCATTCGAAAGGGCGACATCTATAAATATGCATTTCTTTGCATATTTATAACCGCCATCCTTTCGAATTGTCCAACATTATCCATGGACAGCCCGAGTATGTGTAGATTGGGTTTGTTTTCCCGTATGCTGTGCTCCGGATCTGATGCGGAATTTCGTCAGTGCCTCCCCTGTTGTTCTCCGGGTACACATCCTCTCTGCTTATTGCCGAGACGTGTATCAGGAGAACAGCGGGGAGGTGCTGTCGAAATTCGGCGTCGCATCTGGAGCAGAGCATGGGAAAACGAACCCAGTCTACACATACTCGGGTGGGATTAGGACCTATCTTTACCTATTAGCGTGTAGGTTGCATGGACGTAATAAAACTGACAAACTTGATTAGCGTATGAATATAGATGATGAATTATATATTTATTTCTTGTGCCCCCATAGGTAGCTAGGCAACATGAGTGATTGTGCTTGGATGTACACTGGTCACCCTAGTCAGAAAGACATGACCCATGAATGGTTAACAAAAACCAGGGGGTTTGTGAGAGCCGCATTTGCAAATGGCCAGCATAAAACATGGTGCCCCTGTCCCAACTGCGACAACTGGAAAAAGCAGACAGAGTTTGAAATGGGTAAACACCTGCAGAAGTGGGGTTTTACGCCTAATTATACGGTGTGGACTTTTCATGGTGAGTCTCACCAACGTGCTAGAGCTGAGGTGATTCGTCGTCGCACCGACGAGCATGGTACCGGGATTGAAGACATGGTGCAAGACTTTGATGATGCTCGTGATTCGGACGATGAGATGGAGGAATCTGCAAAGGCCTTCTATGAAATGCTGAGTCTTCAAAACGTCCTCTCCATGAGCAGACTGAGCTTTGTCAGCTGGATGCCATCGCGCAAGTAATGGCTCTGAAGGCTCAATTCAACCTAGGCAGAGAATGCTACGACGCGATGATGACGATATTTGGACGCTTTCTACCCAAAGGCCATGTACTGCCTGCAAACCTGTACCAGTCAGAGAAAATCCTTCGTGTACTTAAGATGCCCTATGAGAAGATACATGCCTGTGAGAATGGATGTGCCTTATTTAGGCTTGAGTATGCGGCCTTGAACTATTGCCCCATTTGCAATTCTTCAAGGTATATTGTGGTAGACAACGGCATGGGTGAGAAGAATCAGACCAAAATCCCCATTAGTGTTCTTCGATATCTGCCAATCGTACCAAGACTTCAACGTCTTTTCATGGTCGAAGAGACGGCCAGACAGGTGACATGGCACAAATTGGGCAAAAGAACCGAACTAGATGCGGATGGGAACAAGATGCTGGTACACACTTCAGATGGTTTTGCGTGGAGGCACTTCGATGCATTACATAAGGATAAATCGGAAGATCCAAGGCAACCTAGAGTTGCCATCAGCACGGATGGGTTCAATGTGTATGGTATGACGGCAGCACAATACAGTTGTTGGCCTGTATTTGTCATTCCACTAAATTTGCCACCCGGAGAGATTATGAAAAGAAAGAACATTTTCCTGACGTTGATAATTCCAGGGCCCAACTATCCGGGGAAGAATATGAATGTGTACATGCAGCCGCTTAAGGATGAGTTGCAAGAAGCCTGGGATAATGGGATCAAGACCTACGACGCGGCTACCAAAACAAATTTCAAAATGCATGTGTGGTACATGTACTCGACGCATGATTATCCGGCGTTTGCGCTATTCGCTGGCTGGTGTGTGCATGGAAGGTTCCCGTGCACCACATGCAAGGCAGCTCTTCAGTTCCGTTGGCTGCAGGCTGGTCGCAAGTATTCTTGCTTCGACATGCATAGACAATTCCTGGATCCTTACCATAAGTTTAGAAAAGACAAGAAGAATTTCATCAAAGGTAGAGTTGTCAAAAACACTACACCAGCTGCGTTGACAGGCCAACAGACCCTTGATCAGTTAAACGCTCTTGAGCCTGATCCTTTGCGTCCAGGATACTTCAAAGGGTATAATACGGAACACGCCTGGACTCACAAGTCATGCTTATGGGATCTCCCTTACTTCAAAGACCTCCTTTGCCCACACAACATTGACGTGATGCACACTGAAAAGAATATTGCGGAGGCCATTTTTGGTACATTGTTCGGCATAGAGGGGAAGTCAAAAGATAATCCTAAGGCTAGAATCAACCTGGAGGCTCTATGTGATAGACCGTTGCAAAACTTGCGACAACGAAAAGGAAAGCAAAGCATAGCGAAGCCAAAAGCATGGTTCAATCTTGAAAGGCCAGCTATGAGGGAAATGCTATTGTGGGTGAAAATGCGGTTGATGTTCCCCGATGGGTATGCTGCGAATCTGAGGAAGGAAAATGAAAGGAAGGAAGAGGAGAAAGGGATAAGAAGAAGAAGGAGAAGAAGAAGGAGAAGAAGGAGATGAAGAAGGAGAAGGAGCTCCCGCTCCTTCTCCTTCTTCTTCTCCTTCTTCTTCTCGTTCTTCTCCTTCTTCTTCTTCTCCTCTTCCTTGTCCTTCTCCTCCTCCTCCTCCTCCTCCTCCTTTTTCTTCTTCTTCTCCTTTTCCTTCTCCTTCTCCTCCTCCTCCTCCTTCTTTTACTTCTTCTTCTCTTTCTCTTCTCCTATAGTTAGCTAGGGTTCCACCTAAATGACATAATTAGCTTAGTTAGCTCCTAAATGGTCTATACTTAGCTAATTTCTATCCGAAATAACCTATATATACACTACTTCATCTAGTATTATTTTTCTAACTTTCTTATTTGTCATTTTGCAGATTACCTTCACTTCACGGGAAGCTTGGTTGATGGAATGCTTGAAGCTAATTTCTTGTACCATGGGTTGTATTGAAACTATTGTAGTATATGAATATATGAAACTTTGTATGCACGTGGATGAAACTGGTGTAATATATGGTTTGGTACGGATGTAACTTGCATAATATGTATGCACTATGGATGAGAGTTATTTTAATATGGTTATGAGTACGGAAAGAAATTTATTTATGTCAAATATATATATATATTCTAATTATTGTTAAAAATGCTGGATATAACAAAAAATAAATAAAAAAGGGGCTGGTTCCCCTCTTTGCCGTCTGCCAACACATGGCAAAGGGGGGAAGGCACATGGCAAAGGGGGAATCTGCCCCCTCTCTCTCCCCCTTTGCCGTCAGCCCCCACATGGCAAAGGGGGCAAGGCACATGGCAAAGGGGGAATCTACCCCCTCTCTCTCCCCTCTTTGCCGTCTGTCCCCACATGGCAAAGGGGGGGAGGCACATGGCAAAGGGGGATTCTGCCCCCTCTGTCTCCCCTCTTTGCCGTCTGCCCCCTCATGGCAAAGGGGGGAAGGCAGACGGCAAAGGGGGAATCAACCCCCTCTGTCTCCCCTCTTTGCCGTCTGCCCCCTCATGGCAAAGGGGGGAAGGCAGACGGCAAAGGGGGAATCTACCCCTCTCTCTCTCCCCTCTTTGCCGTCTGCCCCCTCATGGCAAAGGGGGGAAGGAAGACGGCAAAGGGGGAATCTGCCCCTCTCTCTTTCCCCTCTTTGCCGTCAGCCCCCTCATGGCAAAGAGGGTATGGCAGACGACAAAGAGAGGAGGCATGCCGTTAACACTTAACGGGGACGTTGCAATATATGCCGTCCCATTTATTTTGCCGTCTGCCCCCTCATGGCAAAGATTCTTTGCCGTCCGCTTTGCAGAGGCAGACGGCAAAGAGCCTCTTCACCGGATTTTTTTTTACCGGGCTGAATCGGGCATGATGAGTTAGTCATATTTACAAAAACAAAATAGATCGAGTCCATACCAGCTTTTCCAGGCTCAGTCACTTCATCATATATCGTCATTATTGCCTTTCACTTGCACGATCGAACGCTGTGAACAATAATAAGCGTGCTCATGCATTGGACTACGCTGGAATATGCAGGCAAACACAAAGGAGAAGACAAAGTAATATGGCTCTATGAAAGCTAAACAGGTATGCATGCAAGAGCCACTAAACATTGTAACCAATATCTTCTACCTTGACCCAAAGAAAAAGAAAACTATCTACACGGGAAAGCTCCCAACAAGCAAAAGAAGAAAATCTTTTTGGGTTTTCTCAAAGACACACGAAAAGAAAACGAGAAAAACAAAATAAAACTAGCATAGATGATAGAGTGGCAAAGTGTGGACACCGGCTAACAAAGTGAAAGCATAAGCAAGAATGTAAAGTCGGTGAGAACACGTACTCCCCCAAGCTTAGTCTTTTGGCCTAACTTGGTCTACTCCCAAGGATGGTCCTGGCGAAACCCAAAATCATAATCGGGGTTATACGGGAGCGCTGCAGCCACTGCCTGAATAGCTGCCTCACGGAGACGAGCAGCCGTCGCCTCCCTCTCATACTCCTCTGCCTCTCCTTTAGTTATGTAATATCTCTCTTTTACCTGAAAGTCAAAGAAAGCAGGAGCAGGAAGGGTAATATGGAAAACACGCTGCCAGTTAAATATCAATCGGTATAGGAGGGATTCATCATCCCTCTCAAGAAACTGGTAGCGTGTCATGGCGACGCGGTCAAGGATAGCTATATGGAGCGGGGGGTCTCCTGCGCGGATGGGTACTCCAAGAAAATTTGCTATGCGAGTGGCATAGATGCCGCCAAAGAAATCCCCTTCAATGGCATTCTTATTCAGCCTCCTTGCTATTATAGCTCCCATGTTGAAGCTTTTGTCACCCATTACTGCGCTCTTAAGGATACTAAGGTCGGGTGCGCAGAGGTGAAAATGCTCAATCTTTCCATTAATACATCTGCCTATGAAGAGGGCAAAGTAATGCAAGGTAGGAAAATGAATACTCCCCATGGTAGCCTGCGTAATGTCTCTAGTTTCTCCAACCGTAATACCAGCGCAGAAATCTCTAACCGAATATTTAGGAGGATCATTGAGGTTACCCCAAATAGGTATTTTGCAAATTCTACTGAAATCCTCTAAATCCATGGTATACGATTTATCATAGAGATCAAACAATACCGATGGCTCAGAGACAGCTGAAAATTTGAATCTACGAATGAAAGAAGCAGTGAGAGCAACATACTGTTCGCATTTATCGGAGATGAATTCTTCGAGTCCGATGTTGCGAACAAATGCATCAAACTCATCTTTGAAACCTGCCTCAATCATAAATTCATCAGCCATTCACATGGTTGTACCTGCGCGTCCCGAGGTTGGTATGGATCAGGCTACCGAATCGCAAGACGCGGACCTCTCTTGCTTGAGGAACCACCATGAAAGTTTCTCCTGAACATCTTTTCTGAAATTTTCAATGATTCTAAGGAAAGGTGAACAAGGCTCAACTAAACTCATAGCAACTACTCCCACAAGTGCCTAGAGGCCATATTACGCATCAAAACTACTTGAGACCAGCTAATAATCAGCATGCAAAGCTCAAGAACATGGTCACCAAGGCAGCAAAAATACGCGGAGTATAAGGCACTAGAGAAAAAATTAATTGGACCAATGGAGGAGTCACTTACCAAGGAATAATTTCCCCAAAACAGTTCGGAGAGCGGTGATTTGAGCAAAGAGATCGAAAATCCCAGCAAGAGGAGCAAGAACACGGGTTTGAGCTGCGAAACGATTTTTTCTGGAGGTAGGAGAACTAGATGAGAGCAAGAATGAGTGGAGGGGGTTCTTGTGGGACCCAAAACCCTGGGTGGTGAGGCCAGGGGGGTGCCCGTGCCCCTAGGGCTTGTGGCCCAGTGGTGTGCCCCCCAGACAGACTCTTTGTCCCAGTATTTTTCAAATATTCCAGAAAAAATCATACTAGATTTTCTCAGCATTCGGAGAACTTTTATTTTCGGGGTACTTTTCCACGGGACGCTAAAACTTGAAGCAGGGAAAACTAAACTAAATATATCATTTTTCTTCTAAGCAACCTAAAGTCAAAGCCTGGAACAGAGGTTTGTGACTCCTCGATTCATCCATCTCATGGTCATTGAAAGAAATCCGTCAATGGGGTTGATCAAATCCCCTCGTCAAAACTTTCTCGAATCGCAAAAGAAAACGGAGAACTTTTGAATAGTCACTAGGTCACCTCAATGGGGATGTGTATCTCCCCAACAAGCAAATCATTCTTCATCTTGACACGAGGAATAGGGCATTCAAAGCTCCCAATAAGAATCGATGAAGTTTTTCCGATAGCATTGATGCAATGTACTCGATATTGTTTCTTCGGAAAGTGCACCGTCTGCTCATTACCGTTGACATGGAAAGTGTCATTGCCTTTGTTGCAATCTATAACAGCTGCTGCAGTGTTTAAAAAGGGTCTTCCGAGGATGACCGCCATGGCATCGTCCTCGGGAATATCCAAGATAACAAAGTCTGTTAAGATAGTGGTGTTAGCAACCACAACAGGCACATCCTCGCAAATGCCGATAGGGAAAGAAGTTGATTTGTCGGCCATTTGCAGAGAGATTTTAGTGGGTGTCAACTTATCCAGTTCAAGTCTACGATAAAGAGAGAGAGGCATAACACTAACACCGGCTCCAAGGTTGCACAACGCAGTTCTAATGTAGTTGCCTTTAATGGAGCTTGGTATAGTGGGCACACCGGGATCACCTAGTTTCTTAGGAGTTCCACCCTTGAAAGTGTAATTAGCAAGCATGGCGGAGATCTCAAGATCAGGTATCCTCCTCTTATTAGTCACAATATCTTTCATGTACTTAGCATACTGAGACATTTGGAGCATATCAATCAAACGCATCTTCAGAAAGACAGGTCTGATCATTTCAACGAAGCGCTCAAAATCCGCATCATCCTTTTTCTTGGACGGTTTGGGAGGAAAGGGCATAAGTTTCTGAACCCATGGTTCCCTTTCTTTACCATGCTTCCTAGCAGTGAAGTCATCCTTATCGTAACTTCTAGTCTTAGGCTGTGGGTTATCATGATCAACAGGTTCAATCTCAATATCCTTATCATTGCTAGGTTGAGCATCATCATGAACATCACTATTGATATCATCATTAGGCTCATGTTCATCACCAGATTGTATTTCAGCATTAGAGATAGAGGCATCGTTTGGACTCTCAAGGGTAGCAGGAACAGGGTTGCTAGCGTGCAGGTTCCTATCATCTTTCTTCTTCTTTCTAGGAGGACTAGGTGCATCAGTGCTAACTCCTTGAGACTCTTGTTCAACTCTCTTCGGATGACCCTCAGGATATAGAGGTTCCTGGGTCATTCTATCGCCTCTAGTAATGACTCTGACGAAATTGTCATTCAACTCATTGAGCAAGTCATTCTGAGCTTTAAGTACTTGTTCTACCTGAGTAGTAACCATAGAGGCATGTTTACTCAGAAGTTTAAGACCATTGACATTTCTGTCCACACAAGCACTTAAATGACTAAGCATACGAGCATTTTTTTCCAATTGTCTGCTAACATAATCATTGAAACACTGTTGTTTGGCAACAAAGTTCTCAAATTCATCTATGCATAGGCTAGCAGGTTTATCAAAAGGAATATCACTCTCATCAAACCTACGCAGAGAATTTACTTCTACTACCTGTATCGGGTTATCGAGACCATGGATCTCTTCGATAGGTGGTAGATTTTTGACATCTTCAGATTTAATGCCTTTCTCTCGCATAGATTTCTTGGCTTCTTGCATATCTTCAGGACTAAGGAATAGAATACCTCTTTGCTTCGGAGTTGGCCTAGGAGGTGGTTCGGGAATAGTCCAAGCATTCTCATTGCACAAGATGTTGTTCAGTAGAATCTCAGCTTGTTCTACGGTTTGTTCCCTAAAAACACTACCGGCACAACTATCTAGATGGTCTTTGGAAGCATCGTTAAGTCCATTATAGAAGATATCAAGTATTTCGTTCTTCTCAAGAGGGTGATAAGGCAAAGCATTCAGTAGCTGGATGAGCCTCCCCCAAGCTTGTGGGAGACTCTCTTCTTCATCTTGAGCAAAGTTGTATATTTCCTACAAGGCAGCTTGCTCTTATGGGCAGGGAAATATTTCTCAGAGAAGTAGTAGACCATATCCTGGGGCTACACACACAACCAGGAGCAAGAGAAGTGAACCAGGTCTTAGCATTATCCTTTAGCGAGAAAGGAAACAACTTGAGCATGTAGTAGTGGCGGATCTTTTCCTCACTAGTGAATAGGGTGGCTATATCGTGCAGTTTGGTAAGCTGGGCTACAACCGTTCCAGACTCATAACCATGAAAAGGATCAGATTCGACTAGAGTAATTAACTCAGGGTCGACAAAGAATTCATAATCCTTATCGGTCACAAAGATAGGCGAAGTGGCAAACTTCGGGTCGTATTTCATCCCAGCGTTCAGAGATTTTTCTTTCCACTTGCGCAGAAGTTTCTCAACATCATAGCTATCCTTACACGCAAGAAAGTCCTCAGCTATCTCTCCCTCCATAACATAGCGTGTAATAGGCATAACCGGCAATTCAGGCATAGTAGCAGGTTCTACTTCAATAGCATCAGCAGTTTCAGAAGTATCATCACATCTAGCAGCAACTCTAGCAATATGTGCATCAAGGAATGCACCAAGTGGCAAAGCAGTATCAGGCATAGCAGGCATAGTATCAAGCATAGCATCATCAGGCATAGTATCAAGCATAGCAACATCATAAGCATCATGGGCAGCAGAAGTAGCATCATCAAGCACACGCAACATATCAAGATTTCTAGCAGGAGGCGAAGTCACAAACTTACTCAGAACTGAAGGTGAATCTAGTGCAGAGCTAGATGGAAGTTCCTTACCTCTCCTTGTAGTGGAAGGTAGGATTTTAGTTCTTGGATCTTTCGGATTCCTCATAGTGATCAGCAGACGTCAATCCCAAGTGACTTAGAGAATATAGTTGTGCTTCCCCGGAGCCTAGATGTCCCACGAGCGTATGGGATCATAGCAGTTTTCGAGGGTAGAGTATTCAACCCAAATTTGTTGGTTCGCACGACGGGAAGCGAAACAATATTCTCAAGTATTAGCAGCTGAATGTGTCAGATTCAACTACACCTGAAAGATTAGTGTCTGCAAGCAAAGTATCAGTAGCAAAGTAGTATGATAGGAATGGTGCGAGAAACAATCTGTTGACAAGGCAAACTATTTCTAACTTTTGTATCAATGGCGCCAGAAAAATCCTTGTTGAAGGGATGTTACTGCCGCTTACCTAGCCTCGGCAACGGCACCACAATGTATTGCAACAAGTAACAACGGAGTAGTAAGGAACAGTAGTAGTAGCAGCAGCAAAGTAACAAGTAACAACAGTAGAAACAACAGGAGCAAAGTGTCCCAATCCCTCTTGTAGCAAGGGACAAGCCTAGGCAAAGTAACGTAGTGAGGACCAGTAGTAAAAGACTCGTAGGCAGTGGATCGGTGATGGATGAGTGTGACAGATGTGATTCATTATGTAACGGCTATAACACAGAGAGATATGTGGCTAGCTCCCGTTCATCAATCTAATGTAGGCATGTATTCCGTATGTAGTCATACGTGCTTAGGGAAAAGAACTTGCATGACATCTATTGTCCATCCTTCCCGTGGCAGCGGGGTCCTAATGGAAACTACGGGATATTAAGGTTCTCCTTCCAATAAAGAACCGGACCAACGCATTAACACGCGGTGAATACATGAACTCCTCATACTATGGTCATAACACATAGTAGGTGACTACAACTTACACGATAGGATCTAAAACACACATATATTGGCGACAACATAATAGGTTCAGATCTGAAATCATAGCACTCGGGCCCTAGTGACAAGCATTAAGCATAGCCAAGTAATAGCCACATTAATCTAGAACATAGTGGATAATAGGGATCGATCCCCGTCAAGAACTAACTCGATTACATGATAGATCTCATCCAACTCATCACCGTCCAGCAAGCCTACGATGAGATTACTCACGAACGATGAAGATCATCATGGAATTGTCGATGGAGAAAGGTTGATGATGACGATGGCGACTATTTCTCCTCTCCGGAGCCTGAAACAGATTCCAGATTTGCCCTCCAGATGAAGAACAGGATGTGGCGGCGCCTCCTTATCGCAAAATGCGATGAAACCTTCTCTCTGATTTTTTTTCCAGGCGAAATGGAAGATATAGAGCTGTGATTGGGGTCAGTGGTGCCACGTGGGCCCCACAAGCCTGCACGGCGCGGCCTAGGGGGTGGCCGCGGCCTATGGGCTTGTGGCCCACTGGCACGCCCCCTTTGGTGGATCTTTGCGCAGGTATTTTTCTTTTATTCCAGAAAAAATCTCCGTAAATTTTCAGGACGTTCCGAGAACTTTCATTTCTGCACAAAAACAACACCATGGCAATTGTGCTGAAAATAGCGTTAGTCCGGGTTAGTTCCATTCAAATCATGCAAATTAGAGTCCAAAACAAGGGCAAAAGAGTTCGGAAAAGTTGATACGACGGAGACGTATCACTAACCTCTGGAGGGGTTGGAATATATAAAGTACCCTCATGTTACCATGAGTCGAGGATGCGCAAGGATAACCAAACCCCCAAATATTCCTCCTCGGGGTACTTGTCTCTTTGTGAATTTCCTAACTAGATAGAGAGTTACTGATAATAAGTGTATGAGTTCTTCAGACTAATGTGAGTATTCGATTGTTGGCACTTCCACCATCCATATTTTGCTAGCCTCTTCGGTACTGTGCATTGCCCTTTCTCACATTGAGAGTTGGTGGAAACTCCGCCGGTGCATCCAAACCCATGACATGATACGCTCTGTCATACAAAAGCCTCATTATATCTTTCCTCAAAACAGCCACCATATCTACCTACTAAGGCATTTCCATAGCCTTTCCGAGATACATTGCCATGAACATCCATCATCTCATGACTTGATCTTCATGTCATACATGCTTTTGCTTGATCATTGAGCCGCATGCTAGTTGGGCCTTTCCCTCATTACTGCTACTTGACGCACTAGTATCATTGCATATCCTGCTACACTGACACATGCATACATTTGCATACATCATGATAGTTTTCACTTGTCTTTATGTTGAGTACTTCTTATAAAGTATGGTGATTTTTTCTATTCATGTAAAAATAGAGTGTAGCCCTTAAGATAGGAAAAGATCCCAAATTGGACGAAACAAAAGTTCCCAAAGAGGACAAATGAGAGATAAGAAGAAAGAGCCAAAGAGGCCACAAAAAAATTTAAAAAAAGAGAAAAGGAAAAAATGAAAAAAGAAAAAAAAGAGAGAAGGGGGAAACACTACTATTCCTTTTGAGAGTCCACACTCGTACTCCATTACTATATTGGTACTACATAGAGATTATCATTCATGCATATCTATGTGGGGACCCTTACACTATAGAACTTGGTTTGTATATTCCAATGATGAACGTCCTCAAATGAGCTCTTGGTCTTCATGAGCAAACAAGTTGGATGCAGCCCCACTAGTTCCATCGGAGAGCTTACCTTAGCTCATATGTACATCCCTTACATGGCAATCCCTACTCCTCACATCATATCTATCAGTTGGCTTTCTCTCACCTATGGTTGTCCTCATTGATGTGAGCCTTTCACACCTTTTGTCTTCCTTCCCCATCGTTATTCTATTTGCCATGCTAAGTGCCAACATATCTTGCTTACGCTCATTCATTGCATGAGTTCTCAAAATCGAAAGGGAGAGGATCATTTTCACTTGTGCCTGACAAATGGTCCGGGGATGAGTCAAAATAAGATTCCGAAGGAGACTAAGTGTGAGGTTTAGTAGATTGAGTTCTTAATTCAAAACATATTTTATCTCTAAACCCATCTCCCACATCTTGCACGCAAACACCATTTGGAGACATTTGAGTCACGGATAGCGAGAGCCCTTTCACCTATATGTTCTTACTTTGCTAAATTCAATACTAGATATAAACTCTTGCTTGTTATTGTCTTAACTTGAATTGCATATCTCACTTGCTTTACTTTGAAGTTCTTATATGTGTGTTAGCATGTCACCACCGAAATTATTGTGTTATCATTTATCTACACGACGACGAGCAGAAATTAAGCTTGGGGATGTTGATACGTCCCAAACGTATCTATAATTTCTACTTGTTCCATGATGTTTTGGGTGACATTGTTATATGTTTTCCTACACTTTTATATCATTTTACACATATTTGGACTAACCTACTAACTCAGTGCACCCAATGCCAGTTTCTATCTGCTGCTATCTATTTTGCATGGGCTTTTACCCAATTTTCTGAAGCCTGAAAAAATCCAGAAAAATGTATAAAAAATTCAGCGAAACAGATGCTTAGGGATCACCGAAGGAGGGCCAGAGGTCTGCTGGCGTGGCTAGACCCTAGGTCACGCCAGGAAGTCGCCTGGGTGGGTCCCACCTCCTCAAGTGCCCTTCTTTGGCCTATATTTAGAGATCCATGAGGAAACTCTCGCAGACTTTCGGGAATCGCGAATTTCTCCATCGTTCCGCCGCTGCAGCGCTTCCGAGATCAGGAACGTCAGGAGACCTCTTCCCGGCACCCTCCCGGAGGGAGGATTGACTTCCGGGAGCTTCTCCACCGCCATGGACGCTTCCCGGGCGTGCCGCGAGTAGTTTTCCTTGGACCATGCGTCCATGACCAGTAGCTACGTGATGTCTTCTCTCCAATCTTGTGCTTCAATGGTTTGTCTGTGTGAGCTGCCCTACATGATCAAGACATCTATGTAATTCTCTTGCTTTTGCTATGCCTGGTTTGTTGGGATCCGATGGATTATGAGATTATGTTCAAATTGTTATGAGTTATATATTTGATTATCCTTTTATATTATGTTCCTTACTGATTCATGCATGTTCCCCGTTGCTTTTTATTACTTTGGCCAAGTAGTGGATCGTACCTCCAAGAGGGAGCGTTATGCATGATTGTGGGTTCGGGCCCCTCGATGTCTAGCTTGAGTGACTAAACGTGAGACTAGGGCATGTGCTTGTTGCCACCAGGGAGAAAACGACGGTGCTGGTGACCACGATTGCAAGGATTGTTTACCTTACGCATAGTTTGTTAATGCAGTTGTCCGTTGCTTTGAGTTTACACTTTGGGTGGGGCTCGCAACTTTATACCGGAGAGGTGCTCTGGATGGATACCTCAAGGTGGATGATTATTAAGTAGATGGTGATGAATAAACGGTCTACTTGTCTTCGCGTACTGCCCATTACTATTGAACCTCTAACTATCAAGGAGCATAATTAGCATTGCGGTGCAATCATAATTCTTTCAATTGACCAACTGTGATTTGTTTACCCTAGCATAGTTGTTTATCGTCTTTCGGGAGAGAGACATAACTAGTGAACATCATGTGACTCCGGTCCATATCGCCATCATTGTTTACACCTCCATATTTACCGCTTTCATTTACTTTACCGTTGCAATCACCATTACTTTCCCGCTTGTGTTTTGATTCTTTGCAAACTACAAGGGAGGAGAGATTGACCACCTCTCTGTACTCGTTGGGAGAAAATTTATTTGTTGTGTGTGCATGTCCACATCTTCTGTTGACCAGGACAGGAGACACCTACTTGTTGAGCCTGAGAGTCCTACTGGTTCGATAAACCTTACAGTCTCTATGTGAGGGAAATTTGCTGCTAACTACATCTCCACCTTCCACTTGGGGTAACCAACGAGGGGCAAGAAGTATATCCATCAACTCGTCATCACCAGTCCATAAGACCACGGGGGAAGCTCTAGCACATGCTCATCTACTGCTGAACTTTCCGCCTGCACTGGAGTTGATAGAGGACTGGAGAGCGACCATCCAGAGCCTATTAAGCTTTGCCAACAAGACAAGCCACACGTGGCAGGTTCCTCGTGTGCGCGGCGCATGACCCCTGAAGGGCCCACCACCGGGCCCGACATTGGTTGGGCGCCCACGGTATACTCGCCCCCACGAGAACAGCAAACCACCAACCGGCCTGATGAACAAGACGAGGTGGCTCAAGCGTCCACATACGTGCGGTTCACGCAAGATCAGTGTCATGTCTTGAAGGATAGATGTAGGGAGGACCCGCGTACTACATCAAGGGGCGGCATGAGAAACGTCGCCAGTACGATGGTCGCGTGGACCTAGTCATCGATGAACTTGCACCTGGGGCGCCTGGTAGCTTGCCTTACGAGGTAGGATGCCTGGCATTCACCCGTGACCTATGGCAAGTCCGTTCTACTTCCAGCAGGGCCTTGAAGCAAGAACTGCCGAACAAGTATGACGACAACATCTATCCATAAGTGTTCCTAGGCATCTACACCATCGCAACGCATGCTGCCGGGGGACGCGATGTGAAGGTTCTTGCCAACTTCTTCCCATTGTTGCTCAAACCCAACGTAAGAAGTTGGGTGATGAACTTGCCAGAGGGGTCCATGTCCTCCTGGCTGGACTTGTGCAACCAGTTCATTGGAGCCTACCATGGGGGCCACAAGCTCCCACGGCAGGCCAGCGATCTGCACGTCTTGCCGCAGTGGGACAATGAAACCCTTCAGAAATACATCCAGAGATTCAGACGCGTGCAACACAATATCCCGTACATCCACCCGTTGTGGTGATTGTTGTGTTCCACATTAACATACGGAAGCACTGCATGTGCGTAGATAAGAGCATCAACAAGGTGTGGGATGTTGCCGAGCTTTATGCTTTGGCCGACAAGTGCGCACGGGTTGAAGAGGGAAGAAGGCTCTCGGGAATTGACGCTAGTGTGGAGGTTGACTCCGACGACAATGATGGCACACTAGCATCCTTTAACAAGGGATGCAAGCGCAACAAGAAGTGCAAGGGGAAAATAGTGATCGCTCTCGAGAGCTCCGGCAAGCCTAATGTGGGCAAGAAGTCCAAGCCTGAGGGGCCTCAAAAGGATATTGCCATGTGATCAAGGGACGACGAAGCTGCAGCACACGAGAAGATCGACAAGCCATACTACAAGATCCACCTCACTAAAGGCCAGAACATCAACGAGTGCCGCCAAGTAGAACAACATGGTGAGAAGCAGAAGAAAGACTACGAAAGATGTGACAAGGAGAAGGGTCGAGACGGTGTGGGTGGGGGGTCTGACAAGAAGAACCGGGACGACCAAGACGGCTATCGTGGCAAGGCTAAGCAACAGAAGGAGAAGCCCGCTAGGGGCCTAGAAAACCAATCGGTAAGTGATGATGACGAGGATGGGGAGGAGTCTGGCAGACAGGAGTTCCAGAAGGCAATAGATGCTATGTGTGTCGACGGAGGTGCATCTTTGCACTCCTCCCACTGGCAGCTTAACCAACCGGTCCGCAAAGTCAACGCAGCAGAGCCAACGACAGATGCAAGGAGGCCTCTCAAGTGGTCCACCACTCCCATCATCTTCGATGATAAGGACCACCCTGATCGCGACACCGCGGTCGAGTGCGTGCCACTATTTGTCTTGCAAATGGTGGCCAACCTTAGGGTCACGAAGATGTTGGTGAAATGTGGTGCCGGCCTAAACATGATATCACCTGATGTGTTCAGAAGGCTGTAGATCCCCGAATAAGATCTTAAATGCGCGGGCTTCTTCCAATGAATGGAAGGGGCAGGTTTCAGCCAAAGTTCAAGACAACCCTTCCGATAACTTTCGACGGCATGCTCTATTTTAGGACAAAGGTCACCTTCGACGTCGCCAAGATAGCACTGCTATACAACAGAATCCTAGGTCATCCCGCGTTGGCCAAGTTCATGGTGGCATCTCATTATGCCTACAACACGCTCAAGAAGTCAGGGCCAATGAGCATCATCACCATCCAACCAGACAAAAAAACGTGGTCCTTTGTGTCAACAAGATCTACCAAGAGGCAGCTGCGGAGTCCATCGACAAGGTGTCCACTCCTACCAAAAGCATGCCCAAGACCTTCGGCAAGACTCGTGATGAATCTAGAAAGCACGCCACTAAGCGGAGCGTGCCCTTTGATGGCTCACTAGAGACTTCTGTCGTCAGGGGCAAAATAAATAGAATGACCATCTGCGAGAGGACGGGGTGGGAGGTACTTTCACTATAAGTGCCACCATCGACATCAAATAGGAATGCACACTCGTCTCCTTCCTGTGGGCGAATGTCGATGTGTTAGCCTAGAAATCATTAGACATCCCCGGTATTCCGAGGGAGTTTATCAAGCACCACCTTGTTGTCTATCCCCATGAGCACTCCATCAAGCAGAAGGTCCGAAAGCAAGCTTTCGAGCAGCAGGATTTATTGCCGAAGATATCAAGAAATTGGAAGCAGCAGGGCTAGTTAGTGTGGTGCTCCACCTGACATGGCTGGCAAATCCTGTGGTGGTGCGCAAGGCGAGAGGGAAGTTGAGGCTTTGCATTTGTTTCACGGATATCAACAACTCTTCCCCGAAGGAACCCTTCCCCTTGCCGCGCATCGACCAAATAGTGGACTTGACTACCGGCTCTGACCTGTTGTCGGTCCTCGACACCTACTCTAGTTATCACCAGATCTTCATGGCCGAGGAGAACGAAGAGAAGACAATATTCATCACTCCTTGCGGCACGTACTACTACAGACGCATGCATTTGGCCTGAAGAGTGTGGGCTCACTGTTCGCATGGGTCGTCGAGATCGGTGTTGGACCACAACAGAAATGTGGAGGCCTACACGGACGACATCATAGTCAGGACCAAGAACAAGGCCACAATGGTCCAAGAACTGGAGGAGACCTTTGTGAACTTGCGCAATATCAACTTAAAGCTCAACCTCGAGAAGAGCATGTCTGGGGTTTCGTCTCGTAAGCTCCTTGGTTTCTTCATATCTCAGTGCGGGATAGAAGAAAACCCTGCCAAGATTGAAGCCATCGAGTAACTAAAGGCCCCGAAGCGAATGAAGGACGTCCTTCAGCTAGTGGGTTGTGTCGCCACTCTCAACAGGGTCATCTCCAATTCCATGGAATGGGCCCTGCCGTTCTTCAAAATATTGAAGAAGGAAGGACCAATTATGTGGAATTGAGAAGCAGAAGCAGTGTTATAAGACCTGAAGAGTACCCATCCTCGCCCCTGGTCCTAGTCGTGCCAAAGCATCAGGATTCGTTGATGTTGTATTTGGCAGCAATGAATAAGGTGGTCAGCGCCGCACTAGTGACAGTAAGGGAGGTCGAGGCCGGTGAAACAATGACCTCTGGCCCGGCGACCGACAGTCCGAAGTCAACCCCAGCAAGCCAAGAGCCCGACTCAGAAGCAGCACTGGAGGCGGAGCACTGGATGGCGCAGAAGAAGAAGGTGGTGAAGTAGCCAGTCTATTTTGTTAGCTGCCTGTTGCATGGGGCTTGGACGAGATATTCTGGGATCTAGAAATTGCTCTTTGGCCTCGTCATGGCCTCCCGCAAGCTGCAACATTGCTTGCAAGCACACCGCATCCTAGTTGAAACCCGCTTCCCACTGCTGCGGAACGTGAGGAACCTAGAAGCAACCAGATGAATCATTGAGTGGGCCCTGGAACTTGCCAATTTTGATCTGAGCTTTGAGAGCATAACAATCATCAAGAGCCGAGCACTGGCAGAGTTTGTTGCCGAGTGGACACGAACACCAAATAAAGACATCCCGGGGACAACCCTTCATGGCAAGGGAACGTCCAAGACATGGGTTATGTACTTTGAGAAAGGTTTTCTGCTACAAGGCACCTGCGCCTGGATGCTACCAATAGCACCTACCGGAGAGCACCTCAAGTATGTGATACAGATGCATTTCCCTCAAGAGGTATCAACCAACAATACAACTGAGTATGTGGGTTTGCTTGCCGGGCTGCAAGTAGCGGCAGAACTAGGGATCAAAAAGTCGATAGTCCGAGGGACTCACAACTCGTAGTGTGTCAAGTCAACAAGGAGTATCAAAGCCCCGTGATGGAAGCATATGTTGACGAAGTGAGAAAGTTTGAAGAATGCTTGTCAAAGGAAGCAGCTCAGAAGTCATCATGACCGATGACTTGTCAAAGGAAGCATCTTAGAAGTCGCGTGTGGAACCACGTACCTTCGTGCTCCGACTCACTCAACCATCACTGACTCCATCAGGAGACAATCTAAGAAGAGGAAGATCGACTCCGTCAACTATTTCTGGGTAGAGCCACCCGTGGTCGTCAAGAAGGTTGTCGGGGATCACAAAGCG